>NC_083481.1:19117023-19157023 GCF_030014155.1 Tachysurus vachellii | reverse complement strand
CTAACCCTAACCCTAACCCTAACCCTAACCCTAACCCTAACCCTAACCCTAACCCTAACCCTAACCCTAACCCTAACCCTAACCCTAACCCTAACCCTAACCCTAACCCTAACCCTAACCCTAACCCTAACCCTAACCCTAACCCTAACCCTAACCCTAACCCTAACCCTAACCCTAACCCTAACCCTAACCCTAACCCTAACCCTAACCCTAACCCTAACCCTAACCCTAACCCTAACCCTAACCCTAACCCTAACCCTAACCCTAACCCTAACCCTAACCCTAACCCTAACCCTAACCCTAACCCTAACCCTAACCCTAACCCTAACCCTAACCCTAACCCTAACCCTAACCCTAACCCTAACCCTAACCCTAACCCTAACCCTAACCCTAACCCTAACCCTAACCCTAACCCTAACCCTAACCCTAACCCTAACCCTAACCCTAACCCTAACCCTAACCCTAACCCTAACCCTAACCCTAACCCTAACCCTAACCCTAACCCTAACCCTAACCCTAACCCTAACCCTAACCCTAACCCTAACCCTAACCCTAACCCTAACCCTAACCCTAACCCTAACCCTAACCCTAACCCTAACCCTAACCCTAACCCTAACCCTAACCCTAACCCTAACCCTAACCCTAACCCTAACCCTAACCCTAACCCTAACCCTAACCCTAACCCTAACCCTAACCCTAACCCTAACCCTAACCCTAACCCTAACCCTAACCCTAACCCTAACCCTAACCCTAACCCTAACCCTAACCCTAACCCTAACCCTAACCCTAACCCTAACCCTAACCCTAACCCTAACCCTAACCCTAACCCTAACCCTAACCCTAACCCTAACCCTAACCCTAACCCTAACCCTAACCCTAACCCTAACCCTAACCCTAACCCTAACCCTAACCCTAACCCTAACCCTAACCCTAACCCTAACCCTAACCCTAACCCTAACCCTAACCCTAACCCTAACCCTAACCCTAACCCTAACCCTAACCCTAACCCTAACCCTAACCCTAACCCTAACCCTAACCCTAACCCTAACCCTAACCCTAACCCTAACCCTAACCCTAACCCTAACCCTAACCCTAACCCTAACCCTAACCCTAACCCTAACCCTAACCCTAACCCTAACCCTAACCCTAACCCTAACCCTAACCCTAACCCTAACCCTAACCCTAACCCTAACCCTAACCCTAACCCTAACCCTAACCCTAACCCTAACCCTAACCCTAACCCTAACCCTAACCCTAACCCTAACCCTAACCCTAACCCTAACCCTAACCCTAACCCTAACCCTAACCCTAACCCTAACCCTAACCCTAACCCTAACCCTAACCCTAACCCTAACCCTAACCCTAACCCTAACCCTAACCCTAACCCTAACCCTAACCCTAACCCTAACCCTAACCCTAACCCTAACCCTAACCCTAACCCTAACCCTAACCCTAACCCTAACCCTAACCCTAACCCTAACCCTAACCCTAACCCTAACCCTAACCCTAACCCTAACCCTAACCCTAACCCTAACCCTAACCCTAACCCTAACCCTAACCCTAACCCTAACCCTAACCCTAACCCTAACCCTAACCCTAACCCTAACCCTAACCCTAACCCTAACCCTAACCCTAACCCTAACCCTAACCCTAACCCTAACCCTAACCCTAACCCTAACCCTAACCCTAACCCTAACCCTAACCCTAACCCTAACCCTAACCCTAACCCTAACCCTAACCCTAACCCTAACCCTAACCCTAACCCTAACCCTAACCCTAACCCTAACCCTAACCCTAACCCTAACCCTAACCCTAACCCTAACCCTAACCCTAACCCTAACCCTAACCCTAACCCTAACCCTAACCCTAACCCTAACCCTAACCCTAACCCTAACCCTAACCCTAACCCTAACCCTAACCCTAACCCTAACCCTAACCCTAACCCTAACCCTAACCCTAACCCTAACCCTAACCCTAACCCTAACCCTAACCCTAACCCTAACCCTAACCCTAACCCTAACCCTAACCCTAACCCTAACCCTAACCCTAACCCTAACCCTAACCCTAACCCTAACCCTAACCCTAACCCTAACCCTAACCCTAACCCTAACCCTAACCCTAACCCTAACCCTAACCCTAACCCTAACCCTAACCCTAACCCTAACCCTAACCCTAACCCTAACCCTAACCCTAACCCTAACCCTAACCCTAACCCTAACCCTAACCCTAACCCTAACCCTAACCCTAACCCTAACCCTAACCCTAAAACCTAACCCTAAACTTAACCCTAATTTTTAGAACCCTACACCTAACTCTCAGCCCTAAACATAACCGTGTTTCTAGCCCTAGGGTTTAGAGCCCTAAGCCTAACCCTAAAACTTAACCGTTAGCCCTAACCCTAATTCCCAGCCCTAAACATAACCGGAGATTTAAAGCGCGTTCGTAACCCTAATTTTTTCGAACCGTAAACCTAACTTTTAGCCCTAAACATAACCTTAGGCGTCGTCTGAGGTCGGAACCCTAATTTAGACCGACCTCCAACTCTAGAAGAGCGCTTTAAGCTCGTAACTCTAAATAGGCGATGTTTTTTCGTTCGTCGTGACGGTGGTGGCCGAAGACGAGGCCCGAGTGGCAGGCCCGTGCACAACGTTGGTTCTGGTTCACTCCCGGAGCCACGGTCTTTTCCCCTAACCTAACCCTAATCCTAACCGTTAACCCCAACCGTTAACCCCGGCCCTAAAGCCCTAACCCTAACCCTAATCCTAACCGTTAACCCCAACCCTAATCCTAACCCCAAAGCCCTAACCGTTAACCCCAACCCTAAAGCCCTAACCCCAACCCTAATCCTAACCGTTAACCCCGGCCCTAAAGCCCTAACCCCAACCCTAACCGTTAACCCCAACCCTAATCCTAACCCTAAAGCCCTAACCGCTAACCCCAACCCTAATCGGCCTGTGCCTCATGCTTATGACACGTTCATGGTTTCCTTCTCAGAATCGGTCCAAGTGGAACACTCGGGGCTGTGAACAGAAGACAATACGGATTGATTCATATCTTTATTATTATAGTGATTGTGCACAGTAAAACATATATACATAAACAGATATAAATCATTTGTTTATGGCAAATTTCTTTTCCAAAAAAATAGATAAAGATAAATTTGATATCAACCTCGGTTTAAAATTAATTATTCTAATATAACGTCATCAATTAGAGCTAAAAAAGGTCAAAAAGTTCTTTTCAATTTTCTGAAAAAGGCACCTAATTTTCCGATTGGCTGACAAGAAGGGATTCTCAAATTCAGAGGGAAAGAGGCCCCCATTTGACCATTTGAATTCAGTCCCGCCCCCGAGCCACGGGGACAGACAACCGAGGGGTCAGACTTCATTCATTGCTTCTAGCTCTGAGAGAGAAAGCTTCTAAGACTCCTGACATTACTATTTCCAAAGAAAATCTATACATTTTCCTCATTTTCTGTTTTCTCAAGCCTTTTACTTTCCAATTCATTTATTTTCCAATTTAATTTTTCTTTTAATTCATTTATTTTTCAATTTTATTTATTCTTTTTTCTCTTTTCAAAAAAAATCTTTTGAACAAGCCAGCCTGAAGAAGGTTCCAAGTGAACCGAAACGTTGCAACGGCTTGTTCACACTTTTCCATTTCAAAAAACAAATATCTATTGAACATTTGTTCTTAAAACAAAAATGATTCTGCCAGAAAAATACGGGTGGACAGTGGTGACACACAGGCGCAGACACGCCACTCAGCCCACTGTCTGGCCTATGCCCTACCATCACGGCAGAATGGAACGTCAGGCACGAGAAGAGAGAGTTCTCTCTTATGCCGACGCAGTCAAATATGGCAGCCACAGCAGGGCAGCCAATACTTACCGTAACAATCCTCATCAAAGGTCTGATAGGCCAAAATTTTTGGAAACCCGGGCCCGCTTTGGGCCTGGCACCTTTGTCCCGGTGAAAAAACCCCTCATAAGGGAACCACAGAAAAGACAGCAAATTCACCCACGTGGATTTCGTCCTCACCTGCAAAACAAAAACACACATTATGAACAGAACAGAGAAAATGAAGGTTCAGATGATCCTGACTTCATCACAAAAACCAATACATTACTCAACATCATCAAACTTGTACACCACCAAAACAATGTTAGCAAGGATCAGCCGATTGGAATTCAAAAAATTGAAAAAAATCTGGCAGATGTCATCAGGCCAGCCTTGTCAAACTCCACAACACAGGCTCTCATTGAAGGCAATGCAAAAAATTGGGCATACACAACCATGCTTATCCTAAAAAACCACTATGAGGATGCATTAGTACAAGAAATGGCTAAACTCCAGCATTTTTCTTCCCAGGACTGGGATAAATGCTTCAATACTGCCATCTTGTGTGCAAAACGGATTTTAGGTATGAGATTAAAAGATAAATCCATACATGAAGCTTATGCATTGGCAGGGGAGAAGTGGCAGACCACAGTTTTGTCTACTGACTCTGAGGAACGGCGTGAGACAGTGGGGAATCAAAATATCTCTCCCACTCCTCCCCTTACAGAAAAAACAGTGGCTAAAAATACTATAGTGGTGCAGGCTGTTGTACACAGGGAGACAGATACACAGCCTTTGACTGAGACATCCACCCCACAACCAGAAAGACAGACAAAAATTGCGTCCACCATGACGGAGCCACAGAATGACTGGTCCCCCATGAGACAGGAGGACTTAGATAGCCATTTGGCTACGGAGTTAAATATTCCTGCCTCCCCTAAAGAACAACGTACCCCACGCTCGTGTCTCAATAGGGATGGGGAAGAGGACCTTGTCGATGAAGGGGAGGAATGTGAAATTGAAAATTCGGGGTCACAGAGGGTGAGCCTGAGCCCTGACAAAATCACCAGCCTTAGGACAGCCACACAAGCCCGCTTAAATATTGATCTCGGCGTTCCCTTGGGAGCACAATGTGACTCCCCAGGGGACGGGCCCAATAGACACATAAATACGTCCAGAAAGATGATCGACTGGAAGCTCACTGTCCGTAAAAAATGGCTGATTGTCGGTGATTCTAACCTGTCCAAAATCCCACCATTTAAAAACACGAATCTCCAAATAGAGAGCTATCCAGGTGCCACTTTCAGGCACATAGAGACAGTGATCAATAAAAATGCTTCCTCCACTGATGTGGAACACGTGATCCTGTCACTGGGTATTAACAGCCGAACGCAAAATGCTAAAGACACTGCTATCAAACAGATGCAGGCAGCCTTAAGGGCAGCAAAGGATAAATTTCCTCTAGCACAAATCTGGGTGCCGGAGGTGAACTATTCAGGAAAGCTCCCAACAAAAGAACAGACACAACTAACGATCCTGAATAGACACATCCTAGCCAACCTTAAACACATCCCATCCCTGTCCAGATCTGAGTTTCACACGGAGAGTGACAATATACACTGGACAGCGGACACAGCCAAAAACATACTCAACCACTGGCTTCATTTTTTAAAATAGATATCCCCGCAAGCCTGCATGCACAGGAGGGGAACCGGAATGTGTTAATTCTATCTAGGAAATTTCAGATCACTCCCCCACAACTTAGTCTGCTCATGAAAGGGTTGACATTCATCCCATCAGGCATGATGGGCAGAAAACATCATGAAATGCAAACGCGATACGATCTCCAACAATACCACAGGAGAATCAAACTGGCTGCTTACTTCCAAAACGAGACAGACTCGAATCCCCCTCCTTTCACACCCAAATCAGATTGGGTCCCACCGGAGGACAAATTACCTGCAGAACTTCACACATTACTCCAAACCGATTTAAAACAATTTAAACAGTTCAAACTGCCCCAGGAGCAGCCAAACCTCAGCCGGGGGAAATGAATGCTCTAAAAGAGCTAAGAGAAAACAAGCAGATTGTCATTAAGCCTGCGGATAAAGGCAGCGCCATAGTAATATGGGACAGGGAGCAATACCTGTGGGAGGGATATAGGCAATTATTGGACCCCAAATATTACAAAAAATTAGACAAACCTATTTATTTAGACACAATAATTATGATCAAGTACATAGTTCAATCCCTATACAAAAAGAAATTTATTAATGCAAAACAGAAAGCCTACCTATTGGGGAACGGTGAGCCCAGAAGTAGGAGGTTTCACATGCTCCCAAAAATACATAAAGACCAATCCGAATGGAGCAAACCGTACGAGATCCCCCCAGGGAGGCCTATAGTGTCGGATTGTGGCAGCGAGATGTACTATACGGCCGAATTTCTGGATTTTCATTTAAATCCCCTCTCGATTCGCCATCCGAGCTACATAAAGGACACGTATGATTTTGTCCAAAAAGTAAAAGTATTAGAAGTTCCAGAAAGGGCTATCTTATTCACCATGGATATAGATAGCCTTTATACAAACATTGACATTCAGGATGGAATAAGGGCCGTAAAAAATATTTTCCAGAAATACCCAGACGCCTCTAGGCCTGATAAAGAACTTCTCCAACTACTGACAATCAATCTAAGAAGGAATGACTTTGAATTCAATGGCGAGTTCTTCCTACAGATTAAAGGCACAGCGATGGGCAAAAAATTCGCCCCCGCCTATGCCAACATATTTATGGCTGAATGGGAGGCATGCGCATTGTCACGATGCTCTAAACGGCCTCTCCATTACTTTCGATATCTGGATGATATATGGGGAGTATGGACTCACTCTGAGGAGGACTTCAATCGGTTTGTGGCCATACTCAATGGCCACAATTCGTCCATAAAATTAAAATCCACCACCAGTCGGCTATCCGTGGATTTCCTGGACACCACAACCTATAAGGGCACAGATTTCGGTTCATCACACAGATTGGACATTAAAGTCTTCTTTAAAGAAACAGACACACATGCTTTACTGCATAAAAAGAGTTTTCACCCTAAACACACCTACTCTGGTTTGGTTAAGTCACAACTCCTGAGGTTCCATCGCATATGCACTCAGGAACGGGATTTCAGAGAGGCAACACGAACCCTCTTCAGAGCCCTCAGGCAACGAGGCTATAACAGGTCCTTCTTGAGAGGGATATACAAATCTTACCTGTTAAAAAATGCCCAGGCGGAGGGCCCAAACATACCCTTCGTCCTGACATACTCCTCGGCGGCCATGAAACTGACCAGAGAGGTGAAGTCCAACTTCCAAACTATATTGGGACAAACACAAAGATTTAAGGACCACAGAGTCATTGCGGCATTCAGAAAGAACAAAAGCCTACAGGATTACCTAATTAGGGCAAAACTACATCCTCTTCATGAGGCAAAACCCAAACACCAGGGACATTACCTGAAACAATCAAGCTATGTACAAAACAAGCTTACAAAAGAGGTTTTCAATACTTACCAAGCAGGCACGGTGCACAGCAAAAATTGTGTCTACCTCGTCACCTGTAACCAGTGTGGAGCCCAATATGTAGGAGAAACGGGTAACACCATTCTCGTTAGAATGACACAGCACAAACACAACATACAAAAAAGAAAAGAAACAAATACTTACCTGGTGCAGCACTTCCTGGACCATGGATGGGAATCCTTCCGGGTGACGATCCTCCAGGCCAACTCATATTGGTCAATCCTGCAGAGAAAAAGAACAGAAAAAATCTGGATTCAAAAACTAGGCACTAAGCACCCCCAAGGCCTGAATGAGAAGTGAAGCCGGCTGAACCGGTAGCATTGATGGCCCGTGCATTCGGGTTAGCGCTCCTAAACTAATCCTACCCTCAATCCTACTCCTGACCCTAACCCAACCACTTTTCTATCCCAATCCCCACCCTTAACCTACCCCGAATCCTAACCCTAAAGCCCTAACCTGACCCTAATCCTAACCCCAAAGCCCTAACCGTTTACCCCAACCCTAAAGCCCTGACCCCAAAGCCCTAACCATTAACCCCAACCCCAACCCTAATCCTAACCGTTAACCCCAACCGTTAACCCCGGCCCTAAAGCCCTAACCCCAACCCTAATCCTAACCGTTAACCCCAACCCTAATCCTAACCCCAAAGCCCTAACCGTTAACCCCAACCCTAAAGCCCTAACCCCAACCCTAATCCTAACCGTTAACCCCGGCCCTAAAGCCCTAACCCCAACCCTAATCCTAACCGTTAACCCCAACCCTAATCCTAACCCTAAAGCCCTAACCGCTAACCCCAACCCTAACCCTAACCCTAACTGCTAACCCCAACCCTAACCCTAACCCTTGTCTCCCTATACAATCATGCAGGTTAAGACCCTGTGATGGAGGGGAGTCATTGTATACTTTCAAAAACCTAACCCTAATCTCCATTTTCTAGCCCTAACCATAACCGTCTTTCTAACCCTAATTTTTAGAACCCTAAACCTAATTCCTAGCCCTAAACATAACCGGAGAGTTAAAGTGCGCTCGTAACCATAATTTTTTGTACCGTAAGCCTAACTTTTAGCTCTAAACATAACCTTGGGCGTCGTTTGAGGTTGGAACCCTAATTTAGACTGACCTTGAACCCCAAATCCCGAACCCTAATTTTAATTAAAACCCTATTTTGGGTATTAGGGCTCATAAAGGGATTTTACCCCAGCCTAAAGAGCGTCTTAAGCTACTAATTCTAAAAAAGCGATGTTTTTTCGTTCGCCGTGATGGTGGTGGCCGAAAACAAGGCCCGAGTGGCAGGCCCGTGGACAACGTTGTTTCTGGGTCACTCCCGGAACCACATTTTTTTCCCCTAACCTAATCCTAACCCCAACCCTAATCCTAAGACCCTGTGATGGTTGAGTCATTGTACATTTCCAAAAACCTAACCCTAACCCCTAACACCTATCCCTAACCTTTAAAATTGACCCAAAAACAACTTTAATTGGAACTAAGGCTCTAAATCTGAACCCTAAAATCAAAAATGGAATACACTAATCTGGACTCTAAATCCTAAAAGGAACCAGATCTTAGCCCTAAATTTCCCTAGCACTAACAATCTGGCTCTAATACCCCAAAATAAACAATTTTTTAAACGCTAATCCTAGCGTTAATCCGGAAACTATATCCTAAACTCACCCGATCTTGGCCCTAAATTTCCTTAACATTGCAATTTGGCTCTAAATACCCCTAATCAAAACTCTAAAATATTTATCATCCCTAAAAAGTTTGAAGAAAATTACCCAAATCCACTTAAAATTGGAATTTTGACTCAATATTAGGACCCTAAATCAAAATAAAATCACCCAAAACCTAATTAGAATCATTCCAATTTGGACTAATGCACTAATCCAGACCTAACCAATCTGGGCCCTAAATTTCCCTAGCATTGGATCGCTAAAAAGTAATTAGGATTCCCCTGCCTTATATTAAAATCCCAATCCAAAATGCATGAAATTGCATAGTTATTACTGCAGATGGCGCCATTTGACAGCAGCACAATATGGGCTGCGCCTATTTTCCAGGGTTCCTACAGGTTTCTCCAAGTTAAATTCAAGTCTTTTTAAGACCTATTTAAGACCATTTATATAAAAAATTAATACCTATTTCACGTCCCTACCAGCAAAGAAAAACTAAATCCTTGAACTTGTGTTCATTTATTTTTCAAATGTGGAATGGATAAAAGATAAGCCAAGCAGTGTGAAAAATAAAAACATTTCAGTAGGCCACAAGAAAGTTTGCCAAACAATGTTAAGTTGTTTTTTAACATGAGCTAGCTACTTATTCCATGCTGGGAATATGGGGAACTGAGAGACCCCTGAACAATAAACATCGAAAATCAGAACTCAACAATAAATTAAATTAAATTAAATTAACACAGTTGGTGTGGACCCAAAAGCTGTGCGCAGATCCACTCTAGTTGCGGCCAGAGCTGGAGGGTCTGCAGCGCTAGCAGCAAGCTGGCTAACATTTAGCTCCTGTTGCCACTTCAGGCACATTAGCAGATAGCTGGCTAACATTAGTTGGTTGAAACACGCGGCGATGGAAGGAGTTTGTTTTTGTCCATTGAGAGTGTTAATGTGCTTGGACGACTTGGCATGAGACTCTAATGCCTTCATTCCCATTGTACTTTGCTGAATCCTTTTTTTGCATATGGGGCAAAACGCCTCAAAAACGTTGTTGTCCACTGGTTTTAACCAATGACGAAAATAGTTTTTATCCAGCCTTTATTAATTAATTGATTAATTTCATATCTGTTAATGAGGATGTGCATATTTTAACAAATATCTTTTTTGTCATGCAGATGGCAGACCAGATGACATTAAGGGTTATTCTCTCTGAGGCAGATATGAGAGGTCACCCGCTACAGTAGAGGAATTGATAAGCAATATTTAAGAATTGCTGGGACTTAATCACAGCTTCAGTATCCAGTACAAAATTCCTGAATTTTGAATACAAACTATGAAATCTGTCATACAGATGGGGCCTTTTAAAAAGCCCGCCTCGGAGATAAGAGTGCCGCGAAGACTCACGGTAATCTGCGCGACTCATACGAAGGGGGGTCAAATTGTTCAGCGCAGGAAATACAAAACCTGTAGAGGGCAGTCGTGTTTCATGTAGGCTGACGAGTCGACAATATGTGTTATTTTCTTTTGCCGGTTACATAAACAGTCACATCTGCGACTATCTCCGCTGTCACAGCTGGCTTTGTGGTTGATGCTCGATGCAACTTTGGATTTCCTCAGGTGACGTTCGGTGTGTTACGGAAAAAATGCTTCTGTTGGTTTGTTGATGGTAAACGTCATTGTTGATGGGGTTATTAGCGATAGTTTATCAGTATTGCAGCAAATAGTTTGTTTTGTATTTCCAAATCGCTTTTAAATCTGAATAAAGAGTGTTATTTGGTGTAATTAGTGGTTTGTTTTTTATATATTATGGTGTAGTAGAGGATATGGCAAACAGCTCATCCTGAATGAAATCCCTCATTCCATATCTAAAGCATTTTGAGCGCAATATAAATGTATCATATTGTTATTCTTATTATATATGAATAATAAGCTAATATATTGAATTTAATTAAGCTACATTTAAAGAAAAAATTTGTTAAAAAAATGTTTTTTTTATAATTTTTTGTTTAAATGTAGCTAAAATAAATTGATTGCGACCACTTACCTTAAATAAATTTAGTAAATTGAATGAATAATTTTTTTCAGTGTGTGTTGTAAGATCTGTAAAGTGTTATCAGTCAATAAATATCTGTTTTAGTTTTCGTGTTTGTCATTTAAATCGTGTTTAAGTCATTATTTATATATTTTATAAAATACAATGTTATCTAAATACAATATGTGATGCTGAGGTATTTTGTAATATTTTTATTAAAAATAAGCTCCAGTTCATGTTCTCTAAACAATAAACACTGTTTAATACATGACTTTTAGTCTGATTATTTGCATTGAGCATATCACAATATAGAGGTTGTTCTTATGTAGTTATGTACTAATTTAGCATTTTTGTCTGATTATTTGCCATTGAGGCATATCACAATAGAGAGATTAGCAACCTGTGCGGCGCAGATGGATTGACACATGAGATCAATGTAACGCGAGAGTGACAAGCTTTTGAATGGCTCTCGCGGAACTTTGATGTCATAGATTGATTTGTCTAGTTCTTAGTTAGTTCTTAATTAGTTCTTAACTTAATTAGTTCTGCATGCAGTCAAATACATGTAAACAATACGCCTGTTTCATTACGTTCAGGCCGAATACAGATGCCCCTACACCAGGGGCGGTTCTAGACCTTTTTTAGGGTGGCTTCAGCCCCCCTGTGTGTGATGTCAGCCACCCTAAAACTATAAGGATAATTTTTACGTTCATAAATAAACAATAAAAATTACATTAAAATGCAGGACATGTCGTTGATGGGAAAGAAAATTATTTATCAGTTTGATCCAAGAGCGATTTTTTTTACTTTGCTTTTACGCGCGTGCGTTGTAATCTTTCAAAAGTGCGTCTTCAGCTGTCTGCTTTATTTGAACGGAGAAGCTCAGGTACGCGCAGCGTGCACGCGCAGTCGGAGCTGGAGGCGTTTAGCTATAACGTTAATCGGCGGAAAGACGCAAAGACGGCAACCAAAAGCAGTGAAATTTCACTATTCTTATTACCAGAGTTGTCATATAATATAAAACTCTTCTTTTAAATTCTCTCTGAGGGCTAAAACCCCCTAAAGATGTAATCCTAGAACCGCCCCTGCCCTACACTCGTAATATATTCATTAATTTAAAAAAAAAAAACGGCATCACCCTCATGTCCATGTGTACACGTAAAATAAAATATGAATTATTAAAAAAATAATTATGCATTATTTATAAAAAATAAAATATGCATTATTTATGTCTCCCCACAGTCTTTATTTTAGCTGCTTCATAACATTTAGCCTTGATAGACCACTGACACAACCCCCAATACAGGGATTCAAAAGAAAACCGGTTTTTCCTGTTTTCACCATGTTGTGGGGTGATTGCAGTTACTGTTTAACACTAGATTTACTGACTTTTTTATTTTCTGGTGCAGGTCCCAAGGTGTGATTCCCCCCTGTTGAGATTTTCACAGTTATTCCCCATCACCCATGAGGCCTGGCACATTTGCATTTGTTCACTCAGAGTAGCTCAGATCCAAGGCAGGCCAAACCTCTGTGTGTGACATAGAAACCTTCAGAAATGCCTGCCGTCTATACAAAATAGTCATTTTTATTTATAAAAAAAATTGTGTGAAAACAGAATGAAAAGTTGCTAATACAATGACATGAATAAAATGAAAACTTGCTAACACTTCAGTCTCCAATGTATGTTTGTACACAAATGTCATAAGCTGAGTGAAGTTATGGTCCATGGCTTTTGACATGTTCGTACACATACAGAATAAAATGATGTCATTTCATTTTCATTGGCCATCACTGAATTATAACACCAAAAGTGAATTTTGAGATGGAACAAGAACCCAACATGCCTCCACGGAAGATGCACCGTGGTACTGGGAAGCCCTGTCTGAGCCAGACGGCAAAAGACAGCACTGTGTGGGAAGAGGAGGACATTGGAATGCCCAGTGCAGTAGCAAATCGCTTGTGCTTCACTGCGCAAGCTGGACCCACAAAGTCTTTGTGTGTGACATGGAAACCTTCAGAAATGTCTGCCGTATTTATACAAAATAAACACATTCACAATATATGGATACACAAGTCTGTTTTATTTTAAATAGTACTTTCACATTTCAAATTTGTTGAAGCGGGTCCAGATGTCAGAGATCGCAGCAAATTTGTCTGTGTGTGTGTGTGTGTGTAGCATCATTTCAGTAGCATCATTTCATATTTTGGCTTCTGCTAGGCAAAGGCATATCAAAAGTGTGAAATATTTACAAATGTGTAGCTTTTTTTTTCTGGAGGCCTAATGAAATGCAATGCCCAATTTGTGTGTGTGTGTGTGTGTGTGTGCGTGCTTGCACGTGTGCATGTGTGAGTGTGTGAAATGTTTACAAATGTATAGCTTTTGTTCTGTCTTGAGGCCAACTGAAATGCAATGCCCAATGCTTTGAACAGTGTTTGACTGTGTGTGTGCGTGTGTGTGCATTTTATGTGTGCATTTTTGTGTCTGTATGTTCATTGCCAACGAAAATAGACAAAATTAATTTTACTTGCAAAGTTCATAATTTGGAACAATCCTGGTAAATTTCAGGCAAATATGTGAAAGGAAACCCAAGTTATGACACATTAACATAATTTCCATGGTTTCCATGTCACACACAGAGGTTTGGCCTGCCTTGGATCTGAGCTACTCTGAGTGAACAAATGCAAATGTGCCAGGCCTCATGGGTGATGGGTGTGTTTGCACAACAAAAGCAGGAGGAGAATCGAGCTGAAGAACTGTGAAAATCTCAACAGGGGGGAATCACACCTTGGGACTCGCACCAGAAAATAAAAAAAGTCAGTAAATCTAGTGTTAAATGCTATTTACTGCATAACTTATAAACAATCATCTGAAATACCCCATAACTTATTAAAAATGGGTCGATATTGCATAACTTAATTTGACATATGTTGATATAACCAACTTAAATTTACAGCAATAAGTGGAAAGTTTTACATAATCAAAAAATGGTTAATACAAAACACAAGCTTTTTCTTGCAGTTACTTTGTTTAAATGCTATTTATTGCATAACTTAAAGGGTATTTCAGATGAATGTTTATAACTTAATGAAAAAATTTATAAAAAATGGGTCCAGAATCCATATCATGTGAATGTATAAAAGCTAAAATGCTTGCCATACAGTATCACTGTGTTTTATAGTATGCATTAGATCAATACTTCATCCCTGATGGTTATTATTTACTGAGGAATGTGCATTCATATAGACCTGTCATTATGCTCATTCCAATGTAAATCCATTGGTTTCCATATTGCATTAACGTTGTTGTAACCTTGAGAGACTATAGGGGTGCTGAGCTCCAGATCAGGGGTGCTGAAGCTAAGGTTATGATCAAAAGGCACACCGAGGCGTGTCATTTTAAATGTCTTTATTATTATTATTCTTATTATTATTATTATTATTATTATTATTATTGGGCTTTTAACTTTTTATTAAATGACAAATTCCTTTCACAAGATCATTATGGACTGTCCCTAGTCTCTCACCTGATTCTGTCTTTTTTCTTTTTTCATGTCCGTTCGCACTGGCAGGCCACACACACACACACACACACACACACACACACACACACACACACAGAGAGAGAGAGAGAGAGAGAGAGAGAGAGAGAGAGAGAGAGAGAGAGAGAGAGTAATGCTAGGAGTTCAGGAGTTAAGCCTGGTTCAGGTTAAATCCTCTGTGTGTGAGGAATGAATAAATACAGCAAAGTGAGTGAGTGTTTTCACACGTACTGGTGATGTGATATGTTGCTCATTTTCACTCTGGTCCAAACGCCAGGGCTTCCATGTTTCCAAAAGACGCACGTGACGTCATGTTTACATGACTCCCGATTGTTAAAATGAGTTAAAATCAAATTAACGATAAACTTTACCAACAGAGACACACGTACACACTACACAGGTACACAGTTTATTTGTCGCGCTGCTGTTTTTGTTTCATGCTCTAGTAGTTAATAAACAGAACTGCATGCGTCTTGCGGAAGAACATTGTAACCGGCGCTACTTCTCTCCGTTTATGACTATGGACGAGTCACTCAGGTCCTGTGCTACTCCACAGCGGCGGCGACCCGCTGGACTAAAATATTAATAAAAATTGTAGGGGTGCTGAGCTCCTTTTTAGCCTCGCCCATGTTACACAGTAACCATTGACACACGCTGTAAAACGAGGCAGGGGGGCGGGGCCTTGCGTAATTTGCGGGGCCCTACGCAACTTGCGTATAGGGCCGATCGACTCTGAATGGGTCGATATTGCATAACTTAACCCTCCTGCAGACCTCGTCTGAATTCCTATACAAATTAGGAGCGCTGAGTCAAAACTGACCTTGTCTGTTTTGACTGCTTATAAAAAATGAAGTATTATTTGATAGCCTTTTTTTTCACCTTTTTTGTCTAACTTGTTTACAACATATTAACATATATTTTGCGAAAAAAAATGTAATATTTGGTATAATAAACCTCATTAATATGCAAAAATTCCCCATTTTCTAGTAAAAAAAGAAATTTTGAATTATTTTCACTCTAGAGGCACAAAAGTTAATGCACAATTACAGGCTGGTATATTTCAAAGCCAGGAGATTGTTTTGAAACCATTTTGATCATTTTTAATGTCAGTAAATAATAATAATAATAATAATAATAATAATAATAATAATAATAATTTTCCCTTATGAGAAAAAATGAACACAAACTATATTAGAGCTAAATATATATTTTTTGAATAATAATAATAATAATAATAATAATAATAATAATAATAACAAATTGAATAACATGGTTTAGGCTTGTTAAGTACAAATTTACAGAACATCGATCAATACAGAACACAGCAGTATTAATAAGAAGAATGTTACATACGTCTTTATAATTATATTTTATTGTGTATTTTTTCTCTCAATTCTGATGTAATGTGAAGTAAAATAAAAAATCTATTTTTTTAAATGTAAATTAATAATATAAACATATTATACAATCTTAAAAAACCTTTGAGTGCTTAAGAGAAACAGGGTTCTTATGCACCACCTGGTGGATATTCTGTGAAGCGAAACACATTAAGGTGATTGCTAAGATAGTCCCCCCGAACAGAAGTGCGGTAAACCGCGGCAAACTGCGGCAAGAATTGCAGAATGTCGCGGCAAAAGACGTTCGTTCTTAAAGGCCACATCTGTATATTGCAGATCTTTTAAATAAAACACCAATCAAAGTGATCCCTGTACTTGAGCTGGTTCCTGTCCTAGCATCTGCAGAAAGCATAGACAACAGTCACAGTACAGCAGATACAGAGATCCTTTCGCAATCATCTCAGGAGCGACAAGCAGAGTGGCCAGAGCTATTTGACGTCCTGAATTTCTCAGTTAACGTGGAATATAGACTCAGGCAAGCAAATCTGCTATATCTGAATATATGAAACACTCCTTAATGTAACAAAAGCTCTTAAGCACGAGATACTAGAAAGATTGGCAGAGAGCATGTATTGCTTTACAGCATACTCAAACAATGCTCAGTTTAAAAGCATTGCATCAGCACTGATAAACAAGCATCCCTGTCTCGATGAAAAAGGTTCAACCAGTTGCTGTAGTGGTTGGAAGAAAAGATTGAATTATAAATTGGCTAATTATAGGTCAAAGCACAGATAATCAGGATGTCTTGATGTAGCGATAAATGCTGGCAAGTGTGAAAGGCATTCAACACCAGGAAAACCAGCTAACAAAAATGTAAAGTAGGCAAAGAAACGCAAACTCAACTACTTTCCTAACTGTCCAGATAGATTTGATCAGATAGGCCAGATAGGTCTTGGTTGATAAAATGCATGGTGGTGGAGTCTGAGCCTCCCATAAGCTAGATGGTGAAATGCTGGCAATCTCTTTTTACAGAAGACAACCCCACTTGGTGTACTTGGTGACAACCCCACAGACTTTATCTGCAGAACACAATTCAAGGTATGTTTAATGAAACCGAAGACCTTTCTGTAACTACATTGAAATTCCAGGTATTCTAAACTCATAAATGCAACATAAAATAAATTAATATGAATCAAGTGGTTTTTTACAAGCCTTTGGAAAAAAATAAGATAGCTCTATGTGACTTTAAGTGAAGGGAAAGAAACCTTAGGTGTTTATTAAATATATTTATTTCTGTTTCTAAAATGCACAAAGGCTTATGGGGTTGGAAAAAACGGAAGAATGTATTTGTCATTACAAGTATATTTGTTCAACATTATTGATTGATTATTGATATTTAATAAGAAATGCCTTAAATGTGCTCTGTTTTTAGGAGTCCTATGATGATCACTCGTTTCACCACCTTGACTTCCGAACCCTCGTTATTGAGCAGGAAGGTGTTGTTACCGTCTCTTCATCTTAGTCCAAGATCACCATTGAGGGAGATGTTGTGATGGAAGGCATAAAAGACCTTTTAAAAGCCTTGTACATTTTATTTGGACTTGCATATACACTGCATCTCAACTACCCCAAATTGATGAACACATTCCAATTCATCCAACAAGTTTTCACAGATGCAAGTTTATGCTGGGTGACAGTGACCTAAAACCCAGGCTACAAACATTAAAAAAAACAACCCCGGAAACTACTACTGGGGACTCATCTTTCACAGTAAATTCATAAGGCACTCATGTTTCCATCTTATATTTTTATATGGACTGGTTACCTGAAAAATACATTTCTTTAATAAAACCTTTGTTGACGTTTCTCACTATGTAGTTTTACTTCAGTGGTATTAACAAGGGGTTCTGGGGTGTTTTTTATATTTTAAAAAAGGTGTCTCTGGGTGTATTAAATTGAAGAGAATGTAAGCTAAACTGTGATTAGTTGTTTTTGGGGAGATACCAAGAAGCAGCTTCATCTGTGGCTCTGGTTTTCAATCCAAAAAGAAGGGGCATTTTGGGCTTTTCCCATTGGTTTTGTTTTCAAATAAAGAGTCCCTTTCATTTTCATAATTGAAGTTTAATGTTTTCAATTTTTTAATAGGAAGTTTTCATAACAATCCTGTTTCTTTTTGTGTATAAACTTGATTTTTAATATTTATTTTATAAGATGGTTTTAACGAGTAGTCACTGACAGAGATTTGAGCTTCAGCCATTCACACATTAAGCATAACAGACACATTCTAACTAACACTAACTAACACATTCACTCGTGTTAGTTAGATATTTGCCAATTAAAAAATGCAACCAGGGGGGCACGGTGGCTTAGTGGTTAGCACGTTCGCCTCACACCTCCAGGGTTGGGGGTTCGATTCCCACCTCCACCTTGTGTGTGTGGAGTTTGCATGTTCTCCCTGTGCCTTGGGGGTTTCCTCCAGGTACTCTGGTTTCCTCCCCCGGTCCAAAGACATGCATGGTAGGTTGATTGGCATCTCTGGAAAATTGTCCCTAGTGTGTGAGTGCGTGAGTGAATGAGAGTGTGTGTGTGTGTGCCCTGCGATAGGTTGGCACTCCGTCCAGGGTGTATCCTGCCTTGATGCCTGATGATGCCTGAGATAGGCACAGGCTCCCCGTGACCCGAGGTAGTTCGGATAAGCGGTAGAAGATGAATGAATGAATGAAAAAAATGCAACCTATAACTGATCCAAAACTGAATAAATGGTTTAGGAACACATTAAAGAAATAAATTTAATAAATAAATACAGAGTATCAGATAAATTAATAAATATCTTCCAATTGGACATGGGACACAAGCCAAGGCTTGATCGACCTGCGGCTGACCGCCTCAGAGGAGGGTGTATAGTAGGGATGCAACAATACAGTTAGCCCACGGTTCAATACATACCTCGGTTTTTTAACCACGGTTTTCGGTTCGGTTCTGATGGATTAACACATAAAAGTGTTTTTTGCTTAGGCAATAGGAACAGTAAGAGGTTAAGAAGAAACAAATAAAAACAATTTATTGCAATACTCCTTTATTTTACTTAAAAGCAAAGAAAAGTCCACTGGTTCCTAGTGTTTTGTAGAATATAAAGATTTTTTATTTTAAAATGAACACTGACATCTCACAGCTGCTGGTAGCCCATGTACAAACTGGGGAACACATAAATTCTTAAATTTTGAAAATAAACATACTTGTACTTCAGTGAACATAAATAAACCATCTTAATTAAACTTAACAGTACTCCAGTACAGTATCCTTCATTCAGAATGTAAAGTGCAATTTCACTTAGGTCAGCTATCTATTCCTGTATTTTGAGGTTCTTCTGTAAAAAGATAAGCCTGTCAACATTCTCTGCAGCAAGGCGAGAGCGTTTTGCACTTACAATGTCCCCGGCAGTGGAGAAAATTCTCTCACTCGCAACAGAGGTTCCTGGGACACAGAGGTGTTGTTGTGCAGCTTTTGCTACATGGGGGAACTTGCATTCATTTGTTTTCCACCATATGAATGGATCAGCATCCACATGAATACTGTCTGCTAACTTGTATGTGGTGACGTCCTCCTCAATGATCTGGGCAAATGGCCTACCCTGCTGTTCCTCAGTTTTGAAAAGCTCTCCAAATACCTCTGACATTGCTGTCTTCTTCTTGGGAGGGGGAGAGGATGGATTGTCTTCCTCTGTGGAGGGCACAGGATTCTCCACTAGACCCTTTGCATCAAAGAGAATGATCCTTTAGTATAATTATTACACATATAAGCACACACAGCTCAGAACCACAACCATCTCCAGTGCAACATATGACAAATGTGAAATTATTTTGATCAGTGAAAAGGACACAAGATATATAACAAACATCTAAATGGATAAAACAATCAAAATCACACATGATTAAAAAAAAAAAAAAATCAAATAGTACCTGCTGTTCATGCTCCAGAATTTCACAGATGATATTCCTGTAGAGCTTATCACGAGAGTCTTCATCAAGGTAAGGCAGCGATTTAAACCTGGGGTCAAGGGCTGTGGCCATTTGGAGGTAATCATGAAGATTAGGGTCAGTGTACCTCTTTGCCAGGTCATTTGTAATGGCTGCTTTGGCTTCTTTGACAGTTGCAGTGTCCTGGTCTCCTGGTGACATGGATTTGAGAGTCATCTCTTTCAGAGGAAGGATCATTGATATAGTGGGGGTTGTGTCAATGTTTTCAGTGGTGTGAGGACCTGAAACAGTTCTTCTGCCAGTTTCTTTTCACTGTCATTCAACATGGTTATGTTCTTGACAGACAGCTTCAGATCTTTGTCCAGTAAGGCAGAATAGATGGCGGGCTGCTGTTCTGTGTATCTTTCCAACATGTCATGTACTGTATTCCACCGAGTTGTGACATCATGAATTAACTTGTGTCTGGGCAAGTTTAACATCTCCTGCTTCACAGTCAAAACATGGTGGGTTTTGGTGCTTTTGTGAAAAAAGTCACTATTTTTCTAACCCTCCCCAGGAGGCGGGACACTGTGTTGATTGGCACTGCTTTCTTGGCTGCTAGGTTTACAACATGTGCAAAACAACTTATCTGTGGCCCCAGCCCATCAGCTTCATTAACTGCATTCACAATATTCGGAGCGTTATCTGTGGTGACTGGGAGTAACATATTTGGCCTCCTCAACTTCCATGTATTCACTGCGTTTGTCAACTCTTCTGCCAAATGAGCGCTTGTATGACTTTCATACAGGGGACGGGTTTGGAGTACAGTGCTTTTCATTTCCCAATCCGACATGTAGTGAACAGTTACAGTGAGGTAACTCACGGTTGCCTGCAAGGTCCAACCATCTGTGGTCAGAGCAAGGCTCTGTGCTTGAGCCAATTCGTACACAATACTGTTGCATGTCTTTTCATAGAGGTCGGGAATTATCTCGGTGCTGAAAAAAGTGCGAGACGGTAGTCTGTAACGCGGATCGAGTGTTTTTATTAGATGACAAAAGCCCGCATCTCCAATCACCGAAAACGGCTGCAAATCTTTGGCAATGAACTGCCTTTGTTAGTTTCATGTGTCTCTCTGAACCAGTTGGGTATGTATGCTGGAAGGATTCAGCGAGGGACTGTTGTTTTTTGGAGGACTTTATTACCTGCTCTGCTATCCTGCCTTCAGACATTGATATTGCTGGGTGATGGCGCCACAGATGTGCAATCATATTGGAAGTGTTTCTGTTTGAGTAGGCTACACGTGTAAAACAATGTTTGCAGACAGTCATTTTTTTGTTTACTGTTTTTTCTTCCTCGGCATTAAACTCAACAGCAAAACTGAAATGTCTCCACACCACAGGTTTAAAAGACGCCGGCAGTCCTATCAGAGCTATAGCATTGCTTAACATGCGGCGGTCCCTTTCCTTGTCTCTCTATACAACCATGCAGGACTTTGGTCTGTGATGGAGGGAGTCACTGTACTGTCACAAAACCCTAAGATATGGTTGTTTTGAAGGGGAATTAATAAAAAAAAATTCCACAGTAAAATTGACTGATATTTATTAGGGATGAGCGAGTACAGCATTATCTGTACCTGTTAACCATATGAAGTATCTGTATCTGTACTCGGAGTGGGTGGGGACTAACTTGTCTTGAAATGGGCGGGGCTTTAACCGGTATGTTATTTTAAGCATGCAGTTCATATGGGTTGATCAGAAATTGTTATATTTATTGCTGATTAGAAAAATATTTACAGGACAGCATCAGGATTGAGCTTCAGATCAATGGTTTTGATCACGATAGCAAACGAACTATATTACAGAACAAGTTTTGCAACAATGAAAACAAAACAATGCAGTGCAATTATGAAGTAAAATGTAATGAACAACATAACTTTCTTTTTTAACTTTTCATTTTTTTATGATGAGTGTGATTTATTTTTTTTTTTTTGGTTCTTTTTATTTTTTTATTTCCACACCAGATGTGTGTGCGTGTAGCTTAATAATTCATTTGTAATATTTATAACACTAGCTTACTACCTTTATGTTTTTATGAAATACAGCAAAAACATGTCAGACACTCAGTGTCTGGTTACTGGTTAAAAAAAAAAAAATCTCCGACAGGCAGAGAAGCAAGCATCACGTCTGAACGAACCCACGTTTACCAGAACTCTACTGGTTAGTAAGTACGTATTATTAACGTTACAACCAGAAGTAAAAAGCTGAAGAAACCCTAAACGTTAACGGAAAAGACCCGCGAACCCGAGTGACTGAGGGAGAGACAGAGAGCTGTTCTGTGTGTGACTGTGAGTGAGCAGAGCGAGACACAGCAACACAATACATCTGTATGTGTGTAGGGGAGGGGCGCTGTGACTAGCCTATCACTGTAGGGGAGGGGCGCTGTGACTAGCCTAGCCTATCTCTGTAGGGGAGGGGCGCTGTGACTAGCCTATCACTGTAGGGGAGGGGCGCTGTGACTAGCCTATCACTGTAGGGGAGGGGCGCTGTGACTAGCCTATCACTGTAGGGGAGGGGCGCTGTGACTAGCCTATCACTGTAGGGGAGGGGCGCTGTGACTAGCCTATCACTGTAGGGGAGGGGCGCTGTGACTAGCCTATCACTGTAGGGGAGGGGCGCTGTGACTAGCCTATCACTGTAGGGGAGGGGCGCTGTGACTAGCCTATCACTGTAGGGGAGGGGCGCTGTGACTAGCCTATCACTGTAGGGGAGGGGCGCTGTGACTAGCCTATCACTGTAGGGGAGGGGCGCTGTGACTAGCCTATCACTGTAGGGGAGGGGCGCTGTGACTAGCCTATCACTGTAGGGCAGGGGCGCTGTGACTAGCCTATCACTGTAGGGGAGGGGCGCTGTGACTAGCCTATCACTGTAGGGGAGGGGCGCTGTGACTAGCCTATCACTGTAGGGGAGGGGCGCTGTGACTAGCCTATCACTGTAGGGGAGGGGCGCTGTGACTAGCCTATCACTGTAGGGGAGGGGCGCTGTGACTAGCCTATCACTGTAGGGGAGGGGCGCTGTGACTAGCCTATCACTGTAGGGGAGGGGCGCTGTGACTAGCCTATCACAGAACGCTGACACAATCAGATACCCAATGATCAATTTCATTCAATCCGAGCTCAGATATTGACTCGTATTACTCGTATAATACTCGTACTCGGCAGAAGTGCTTTATCCGTACAGGATACTCGTTTCAGCCGAGTAACCGGCTCATCTCTAATAATTATTTTGAGCATAGATTAGGTCATTATAAAGTGAGTTTTATCAACTAATACATTTAAATTTCCACTTTATAATGGATTAAAATAGTTCCACCTGGCACAATTATTAATTAGTAAGAATTATTAAAACTGAGCGGTGGAAACCTGAGCTGCAAATTATTATTATTATTATTATTATTCCCAATTTTCCCCTCAGGAATCAAGAAAAGTACATCTGTGTAATTTAAATAAAGCTACAACGGATTTATGCAGTTTGTGACTGTGTACTTGTGTGTGTTTGTGTGTATGTAATAGAAAGAAAGAAACAAACGAGCTTTACTCCACTTTCACTGACATTTAAATTGGGTGGTTGTGGCAACGTTATATAATATATATAATTTATTCTAGGCCACGCCCTTTGATTTGAGACACAAGCTATAGACCACGCCCCCTGTCCGCTCCGGTTTCTTTAGGTATTTGTGTGGTGTCACTGAGGACTGACGGCACGCGCGCTCACCTGAAGCAGACGGAGAGGTTAGAAAACACAGCACGAGGTGAGTTTCATTTAAAGCGGGGTCTCTCTCTCTCTCACACACACACACACACACACACACGCGCGCATACATACACACACTCCCTCCCATTTATTATTATTATGTGTGCGTGTGTATGTGTGTCTATATGTATGTATGTGTGCGTGCGTGCGCGCGCGTGTGTGTGAGTGACCACACAGTGTGAAACATTAGAGCTTGTTACTTAGCAACAGAAATTGATTAGTGTGTGAACTTCATGTGATGTAAACAGAAAGAAGTATCAGCACAACAAAACTCGATGGCTTCATGCAGCAGAACAGAAGTGGTCACTGTGGTGGAAAAGCATCACTGATCAGGAGAAGTTGGATATCAGTGAACGGCTGGTCAACTACAAGGGAAACTAAAAGATGTTCTAACCCCAGCTAAAGTATGAGCAGTAAGATGCTCCACAGACCCCAGGATTTCCCTTTACCTTGAGTTTACAGATGGTGATTAATTCTAAAAGCAGCTCTGACAGTAGGGCAGCTTCACATCACAGCTTTATATGAACACACTCACTGTGATACCTTCTTGTTTCCATAGTAACAACATGGACATTCACAACACACTCTACGGATAATTAAATAAATTGTTTGTTGACATTTTGTTTTTTGTGACATGTGAAAGGAGTCTCTAGTGTCAGCGCCGTGAAACAGTCAGAGGGTAAAACTGGAACTGTAGGTTTTTCTACATCTTCAGGACACACACACACACACCATTGTTTTCCTTTCCACTCTTTGTTTCACTTTCATTTAAACCACATTATACCTGTTTCCTGATGGAGAGCAGAAAAAAAGCCCCTCAGTTATTATTCCTGTAAAAAGGAAATATGAATGAACTTTATATTTCCTGAGCAGTTCCAGTAAGAGTATGTAAGTGTGTGTGTGTGTGTGAGAGAGAGAGAGAGAGAGAGAGAGTTCTGGGGATTTTCTAAATTGTTTCTCTCTCTCTCTCTCTCTCTCTCTCTCTCTCTCTCTCTCTCCCGCTCTCTCTCCCTTTGTAGTTGAGATTGTGCCTGATGTTTGAATGATGAAGAAGATCTACTCAATGTTCTCCTCTCTCCAGGACAAACTGCACAGAGACAGTGAGTACACACACACACACTCACACACATGTTTGATCAATAGAACATTGTGTGTGATGACCTTTAATTCATAAATGATCGTTGTGTACTCGGTAACCACTAACACTGAACATTTTTGAAACAAGACAGTTACTGAGGTGTGTGTGTGTGTGTGTGTGTGTGCACGTGTGCATGCGTGTGTGTATGCAGAAGGTGAAAAGAAAGCGTTGACCCCTGCTGTTGATGCTCCGCCACCTTTTGAGTGCACACACACACTTGGGCGGCCACCATTTTTTGAGTACCTGGTGGTGGTGAGTGTGAGAAAGAGGAGCAGTGGGGATGAAGGCTATGAGCCACAGATCATATATCAGTTCCCTAAAGCCATCAGCCAATCACAGCGTGAGAAGGAGGAGCTCTGTCTCAAGGCCATCACACTCTTCTGCTTCCCTGAGGGGGTCAGCTGGGCCCCACTGACTGAGTACCACAGGTCTCACACACAAACACACACACACACAGGTTTGGTTGTTTGTATTGTATTAAGTCTCTCTCTCTCTGCAGTGAGACATTCTCATTCGTCTTGACTGAGATGGATGGTAGCAGGAGGAACGGTTACTGCAGGAGACTGCTGGTGTGCTAATCTATGTATTACACAGACACACACACATTGTCTCTAGTGTAAGTTTATGTATTATATGAGTATTATTGAGTGTGTGTGTGCGTTAGCCGTTAGGTAAAGGAGCACGCCCCCCAGAGGCCTACTGCATCATCAGTACCCTTGCCTGCTTCAGCCTCTTCTCTAAGGTAACAACAATATCTGTGAATTAGAGTGTGTCTGTCTGTCTTTAGTAACATTGTGTGTGTGTGTGTGTGTGTGTAGATCTTTGACGAGGTTGAGAAGAGGCGTCAGATCTCCATGGCGATGATTTATCCATTCATGCAGAGTCTCAGAGAAACACCGTTTCCTGCTCCGGGACAAACCGCCACAATCAAGAGCTTCATCCCTGAGTCGGGAACAGAGGTGTACACATACACACACACGTGTACACACACGTACACACACATCATGTGGAACATTGTCACCAAGCTACACAAAGTCTCCACATACAACATGTTTTTGTCCCGGTCTCCTGAAACTGAGAGGATTCTGAAAAGCCTGTAAAGAATAGAACTAAAAGCATCTCTCTCTCTCTCTCTCTCTCTCTCTCTCTCTCTCTCTCTCTCTCTCTCTCTCTCTTATTTATATATATATATATATATATCCTTTATTTTATTTATTATATTTTCAGCCACAGTTTTACAGAGATGGTGAATTTAGACAGACGGTTTCTGATGCTGTAGAGAGCTCTAAGAGCCGCCTCTTCATTGTCATGTCATCAGCCCTAACCCAAGTTTAAAGACAGATTTTTTTGTGTTAAAGTCAGTGTTTCTTTTGGAACATGATGACCTTGAAGCTGTAACTGTCTGTCTGTCTGTCTGTCTGTCTGTAGATGATCCGTCTGACTCGTCCAGTGGATTCCTGGTTGGAACACGTCGAATTTCGCTCGTTGTTTCACTGTTTATCAGATGAGGAGGTTCTGCAAGTTTTTGCTGCCACTTTGCTGGAACGACGAATCATCTTCATCGCTGAGGAGCTCGGGTAGCCATTCAGACCATACACACACACACACACACACACACACACACACACACACACACCACTGCATGAGACACTGATTGAATTTTTACCCCTATGTACCTGTGTGTGTCTGTAGCACTCTCTCTCAGGTGTTACATGCTGTTGCTGCTCTACTCTTCCCCTTCATCTGGCAGCACACGTTCATCTCCATTGTTCCTAAAGTTCTCCTGGATGTGTATTTAGCACCAACGCCGTATCTCCTTGGCATCCAGAGGAACCTGCTGCATCTTCTCTCTGAGCACACTGATGTAAGGGTTTGTGTGTCTGTGTCTCTGTGTGCACTGTGTGTACAACTGACCTCAAAGTGTGTCACAGTTTACCCTAGTAAAGTATTCTCTATTACCATGGTAACTGTGAATGACACTAACCCACAAATCATATATAAGAACTCAAACACACACATTAATTTTGTCTGTTGTTCCTCAGCTGCTTATTGTTGACCTGACCAGCCAATCAGAGAGCAAGTTTATCACCAGAGTGAGTTCAATGCACACACGGACACACACGGGCACACACACTTACTTCAACAAAGATGTTCCAGCTCCAGTTGGACTCTGCTTCATGATGTATTCGGACATTCTACGAGCAGATGTAACTCCATGTGGTCTTTGAGGACAACAACCTTGTCATCAGTACAACATTTATCAGACTGTATATTTATAATCACACCCCCAGTGTCACCCAGATGAGGATGAGGTTCCCCTTTGAGTCTGGTTCCTCTCAAGGTTCCTTCCTTTACCATCTAAGGGAGTTTTTCCTCCCCACAGTCACCTGAGTCACCTCAGACTTGTTCATTGGGGATAAATACATACACATTTAAATATATCTATACTTTTGTATAATATTAATCTTTATATTATTCTTTATAATAACCTTCTGTTCTATGTTTATGTTCTATAAAGCTGCTTTGAGACAATGTCAATTGTTAAAAACACTATAGAAATAAATCTGAATTGAATTGAACAAGCTCCTCATCACACTTACCTACATTTACAGTTTAACACAAGACATATACACAAACATTAAAGTTTAGCTTGTGTGTGTGTGTGTGTGTGTTAACATGAAGTTTTAAAAGTGCTCTGTGAAGTAACAGTGTCTTAAACTTGGCGGTGTGGTTTTATAAAATCACAGGAAGTCGTTTGCGTTGTAGAATATAAACGATTTTCACAAAGTGGAAGTTCATCATCATGTAAATTGTGTAAAATCTCCTGAGAAAGATAAAAATAAAATGAACTCCTTACCTAGATTGATAGATGAGGAAAATCTGGTTGTTTTTCTGGTTAATCAGCTCTGGTCTGGTGTTTAGTGCAGCCTTCAGTCATTCTACACCCAGTACTTCATTAGCATCATGTCATCGTGTAAAATGCCGCCGTCACTATTAGTCTTTGTCCCACACAAACACACTGCTGCTAACAGCCCTACTGATGTACAGCAACATGCTCACATTCTCACTGTTCTGCTTCCAACACTTGTGTCTCTGCTGTAGATCGGAGATGAGGACACGCTGATCCCCAGCAGACTGAAAGAGGAGCTGCTACAGGATCTCTGCAGACGGAAACACAACCCTAGTGAGTGTGTCACTGAGCCATGCCGTTAATTAACACTCACTGTCTCTCACTTTCTCTGTCTCACTGTGTATCACAACTGATCACTGATACTTGCTGTTGTGTGTGTAATATGTGTGTAACGTGTTGCTGCTGTTGTGGTTCTACAGCTGCAGAGGAGATGAACAGCGTGGTGTCTGAAGCCTTCATCAGCTTTTTCGTGAAAACTGTTGGACATTTTGCAGATCATATCAAGCATCAGGGAGGAAACAAACAGTTGAGAACATTCCAGAAAAAGAGCTTCCTCAAAGCTGTGGAGTCCAAGGAGAACCGGAACTTTGTCAGACAATTCATTCAGACACAGATGTTCGACTTGTTCATCCAAGAGGAGGAGAAACACGACAACCACGAAGGTAAGAACCCAAACGCTGTTCTCTGGGTCACACGCTGTTCATTCTGCAGGGTGAGAGGTTTGAGGAACATCATGCTTCCTGTTTGAAAACTGCTACTTCAAGTCACACTCCTGTTTCATTTCTCTGTGTACTGCATCAGCTGTTGTAATATAGTAATTTACCAATAGGTGTCACTGTTGTACTATGCCCTCTAGTGTATTACTGCTGTTCTGTTACTTCCTGCTCTCCATGGGGAATAAAAAAACACGTGAAACTTCAACAAGCTGTACATATCTTTGAAATGACAAAATTTTCTTGACTTGACTGCATGTGTGTCTGGGGTTTTTTTTTTTTCAGGATTTTTCCATAAGAAAATTTTGGAATTTCAGCAGAGAAGAAAGGAGCGTCTGAGGAATGGAGGAGCGAAGGGGCTTGTCGTATGAAACAGAGTGTGTGTGTGTGTGTTTATTAATGCACAAACCAGTAAACAAGGCTTTAAACAGTATAAAAAGAGTTTATTTGTCTTTATGTTTTAAAAACATACAATATTGACTGTGTGTTTCATAGCTGCTTGTTGCTGAACTTGACTGAAAATAAAAGGTGGTGTAAAATAAAGGCAGTGACAGTGATGTGATCCACAGAGACTGAGTGTGATTAGCAGCAGTAAGAGTCCACAGTCAAGCTGCTAGTCACCATAAACAACACAACATCAAATCAACACTGAAAAGTTCTGAAAAGACCTGAAGACTGAACCTTGTGCTTTTCATGTTTTCACTTTGCAGCTTGTGCCTCTGACTTTTTTTTAACTGAAAATAAACAGCAGAGAAATGCTAATGTGACTAATAAGTGAAATGTTAAACTAATTACTATAAAATCTCGTTTTACTAATAAAAAGATTTTTTCCAGATTAACTGTTTTTGTCTTGTTCATGATTACATCAAAGCACTTCACTATGCTAACTATGCTAATGATAAGTTTAAGCTAAACAATAAAGTGATAAAAAATAACACCGTACTGTAGCGGCAGTTTCTATGGTTACAGAGTTAAATGCTAAACAAAAACACAGATGGTTAAAGCTGATAGAAGCATCTTTTGTGTGGAGGAACATTTTAATCTGCACACATTCCCCAAATTTATATCTGTGTCTTTAAAATAAAATCTAAAGTGTATTCTGTATAAACACTGAAACCTTTGCTGGTTTTTCCTTCGGAAAATATACCTGCTCCTGTGAAACATCTGATTCAGCTCAAAACTATTGAGCTTATTGTAGAAGTTTTAAGAGCAGCTGCCTGACAGAAGATCCATGAGGACATAAGATAAAAAAATCTCTGATCCCATTGGTCAGATATTTAAACTGCTTCTGGTGCGGTGGTCTGGGAGGGGCTTTGTGTTTAGATGGATCCAGCCAGTAAGGGGGATGTCTCTCCAGGGATCCATGTTGAACCAAAATGGGTGGAGTCATGCAAATTGCTGCTCTGAAGGTCCACCTCCCCCCTCAGGCTGATCTTCTGTAGCCACAGACAGTACAGACAAACTGGAACACTGTTTCACACATAACTCTTTCTCTGTGTGTGTGTGTGTGTGTGTGTGTTCGTTCATACCTGAAAGTCTCTGATGTAGGTGAGAAAGAAGCTGATGAAGGAAAAAGCCAGAGACCATTCAGAGACTGTGCTCACCATGTGAGCTGTGTAACCCTAAAACACACACACACACACACACACACACACACCAGTGTATAATATACTAAACTATACAAAATACAGTGTATATAATCTTTGTGTGTTTGCATATGTGACCCTGTAGAGTATGCAAATTATATGCAAATAAGCCACTAAGCACAGTTTCCCTGGGCCTTTGATAATTCATGGTGCTGTTGTGTAGGAACAGACTCACAAAATTCATTTTGCACAGCACACACACACACATACACATACACTTACAAGTTCTCCAGGGTTCCAGTGGAGTTTTTTATGCACCTCTAATCCTGGCAGGCTGCTGTACAGAATGACTGAGGATACAAACACTGAGACACAGTCAAGGAAAAAAATCTTTCATTTTAATTCATGATCAATAGCACACACACACACACGGCCATGTTCCTAATCCCAACCCTAAATCCCCAATCTTATCTCTACAACATTAATCTTAAATACCTTAAATATTTTAAATCCCGTATGTTAAACCTTAATTGTTAAATCTCTCATTCACACACAGAGTGATGGTGATAGGGTTAGGGTTAAAGATAAAGAGTGAGGATGCTGCTGATGATGCTGCTGAAGGTCCAGAGCCCGATGATCAGTCGAATCCAGAAGACTTGTTTGGTGTGTATGTGCGGCTGCATGTGGTACGAAACGAGTGTGTGTGTCAGAATGTAGAGCGCACCCACGCCAAACGTCAGCACTGCACCCACAAGGTGCATTGAGAACAACGTTGTCTTCTGCAGACACACACAGATACACATACATATAGAAGGGGTTCAGTCATGGGCTACTATCACAAATATCATGGATATTGATGCTTTTATGTTACCTGTAATTGTGTGTGTGTATGTGTGTACCTGGAAGTTTGCCACCACACACATGCCGAAGGAACTGATGCAGCCGAGCACAAAGCCCACATTATTGAGCTTCAGTAGTTGCTTTTCTCCCTGATCAGTGAGAGCCTCAACTTGCTTATAACGCACATACATAGTGGCAATGCCTACACACACACACACAAACAAAATGTGCTCAAAAAGGAATGTGGTATCAAACAGAGCTTAAAATAAAAAAACATAAAAATTTATTCAAAGTAGTTTTTACCGAGAAAGGCTGAGACACTGAGCATGATCCCGAACACACACCTCTCAGGAGCAACTGTACCTGTGTCACTGCATCACACACACACACACACACACACACACACACACACACCTGTCAGGACTTTGATGCAGGTGTAGGGTGTCGTGTACTCTGCTTGCCCCCTCACCTGATGTAGGGGACAAACGGGTCGACGTGTCTCAGCTCCACTGCTGTGATGTAAGCAAAAACAAATGTAGCTGCTGTCCAAATGACCAGTGATACAGGCAGAATACACAACCCCTCCTGAAACCACCACATCTCCACCAACCTACACACACACACACACAGAGCAAAAAGACATACGAGTGAAACGTATTTCATATTCTGATTTTTACTGTTTAATAAATATGTGATCCTTTATTGCTGTTAAAGAGCAGCACTGAACTGTGACCACCACACACACACACACACACACACACTCTCTCTCTCTGCAGGTAGTTGTGTTGTATGTTTTGTGGGTTTCTCACTGGTGTGAACAACAGACAAGCACAAAGATGCATTATAACAACCAAAATCAAACAATCACGCCTTAATCTCACACTAATGTCTTTTTTCTTTTTTACATTTTAAACATTAAAAACTTCACCTTTAATCCGTGTGTGAGACACCGTTCCTGTGTGTGAGGTCCACAGCCAGGCTCCTGTGTGTGTGTGTGTGTGTGTGTGCTCCTGAGTGAGAAAACACAATGAGTTTAGTGAACACTCCTGAGAGCATCATGTGAGTGAACACACTCTCACTTCCTGTGTCTTCATATGAGTGATTTACACACAGGTCTTTTAACCAGCTTTAAAACACATCACAATCTTTATCATGTCTTCAGAATTTTAGAGTGAAATGAGCTTCATTTTCTGTTTAAACTGTAATAAAACACATGACATGAAGATAATCTCACACACAGGGTTACCTGCTTTAAATGACTCCTGTCACCTCATGGCACAACTTCCGGTCTGTCTGTCTGTGTGTGTGTGTGTGTGTGTGTGTGTGTGTGTGTGTGTGTGTGTGTGTGTGTGTGTGTGTGTGTGTGTGTGTGTGTGTGTGTGTGTGTGTCTGTCTGTCTGTGCTGTGTGTTAATCACCGCTGATGATCTCACACACACTGATCACATTTATTCCTGTACTTTATGTTTACTTTCATCAACTTCTCAAGTCACTTCCTCTTCAGGGTCACGAGACATTCTGACGTCACTTCCCATATCCAGTGAACGCGTTTCCGTGATTCCTTCTATAGTCGGATTATTAATGAATATTTGTACGCTACTGTGCTAACTAAAGTTTTTGTCTAAATGTGTTTGATGTGTATAAAGTGAACTTACGACGCTAAATTAAACATTTTATAACCCTGTTATAGTTCTTACAGATCGCCACCAGATGGCGCTGTTTAGTCATGAAATTAAATACACTCAAGGTTAATAGTTTTATAGTTAAGTCTAAAAGAATAGTATAAAATATCGTATTAATTATTAATACCGCTATTTATTCAATATTAAATAAAGTATGTAGTAAATTAAATATTACTTCCGCTGTTCAGAATACTTAAAAGATCTATAACAAAGATTCACCTAATCAGCGCGCACGTGGCCACACTAAATAATCAAATAAGAGAAAAAATTAGCATAATATTTATAATAGCATACTTGCTTTAATATTTGCATAATTATGCCAATGAAACAAAGTGAATGTCAGATAAAAACATAAGAAACATCAGCAATAAGAAACATGTAGGAATGCTGACTGAAAGCAGTCAATTGTTTTCAGCTAATGCACAACAAAACAAAAATAGTTTAGCAATTAGAATTGTTTTGTTTTATTAAAACGTTAGTATTTTGTTTTTTTAGGTCTTTTTTATTTGATCTTTAGCTGTCTAACTGCAGCTAGCCATCGTCCTGTTAGCATAGATGCTAAGAGGCAGAGAGAAGATTGTCTGTACTGCAGCCAAGAAGAGACAGAGACAGAGACAGATTCAGAGCTGTCAAGTGTCACACATTGTATTTCTCACGCAGAAAAACTTTTTGACTATTTATCATATATTTAATAAGCCGCATCACCCAAAATGTATCAGTCCACACCGCTGTGTCTATGGAACCGGGCAGGAACCAAGCGCGTCTCCCCTGGAGCTCTTAGTCGACCCTGACACTTATCAGCCAATCAAAACAAGAGGCTACACAACAGCCAATCAGAAAACAGCACTGTTGTATCTGGGTAAGATTTAACACAACAACCAATGAAATAAACACACATTCATTAGTGAGGGTATTTTTGATGGTGGGTTTGAACAAAACCTCAACACAAAACAGTTTGTCTCTGGACGGGACATTGTCCTCAATCATGTCCCTAAAAATGTCTGAGCTTGTGCTGAACTGTTTTATATGGGAGCAACATTACACATGATAAAGGGGTCTAAAAAGGTAATAAACACTTACAATAAACACCACCAGTCATAATCTCTCTCTCTCTCTCTCTCTCTCTGTCTCACACACACACACACACACACACACACACACACACACACACACACACACACACACACTCATTAATAAATGGAAATTAAACAAATACTTTGTTTGGGGGGTGGAAATGTCACGCTTGCCTGTCTTCAAAACCTGAGAGCCCTGCAGAGCTTCCTATGTCCTCCACTGAACCTCCTGTCCTAACTATGAAGAAATTCGAAAACATTCATTCATTTTCTACCGCTTATCCGAACTACCTCGGGTCACGGGGAGCCTGTGCCTATCTCAGGCGTCATCGGGCATCAAGGCAGGATACACCCTGGACGGAGTGCCAACCCATCACAGGGCACACACACACACACACACACACACACACACACTACGGACAATTTTCCAGAGATGCCAATCAACCTACCATGCATGTCTTTGGACCGGGGGGAGAGGGCACGGGGAGAACATGCAAACTGCACACACACAAAGTGGAGGCGGGAATCGAACCCCCAACCCTGGAGGTGTGAGGAGAACGTGCTAACCACTAAGACACCGTGACCCCCAATTTGAAAACATTTCTTGCCCAAATTTGAAATAATATGTCCAGACTTCATTAACTGGAGAACTGTAATCTGCTCATGAAACCACAGCTCACTTATGATTAGAGAGTTTGAACTTTTATTTTTCTATCCTTTTATTTGTTAATTTATTTGTTTGTTTCAGTGTTACTCATTGCACTTCTCACGAGCCTCCTGCGGCTCGCCAAGCTTTAATATGCGGCTCTCATGGCAGTAAATAATACGATGATATGATCATGTGGTTAAAATCTATTTTTCATTTAAATAACATTAAAAACAATCAGGGAAGCATAAAAAAACGAATGTGCTCTATTACAAATAATAATAATATATATATATTATTTGACTCGTCACTGACTCACTGCGTTCTGCGCAATAGCCAGTTTTTGGCGGCCTGCCAGAAGCCAGTTTGTGTTTCATGCTAGTTAACAACTTGTGTTTACTGAACACACACGGACTAAAAAATGGATCGATTTCTTATCAAACAATCCTGCACACAAAATGGATCAGTTACCTCATCAGTTACCTCTTTTGTCACTGTCACTTTGCACAAAAAGCAATGTGACAGTGACAGTCATCCGCAACTCGAGAGGAAGAGAGGAGGTTGTGGAGTCATACAAGATGAGCATAGAGAATTTCAAGAAAAGTGGACAGATGAATTTTTATTTGTCCTTCACGGATCGAACCCTTGACAGGTGCCTAATAAAGAATGATTTTTAAGTCATTATTGTATTGCAATATTGTACATTGTATTTAAGCTATTTAAGACTGAATAACTTGGCATACTTTGCAGTGAAAGTGGCTCTCCTATTGACTTTGTCCTATCAGTGTGGCTCACATGAAAAAAATAGTGAAGACCAATGTTTTGTTTGTTGATGTCATCATTTTTTATTTTCATTCCTTGTTATTTAAATGCTTTGGCAATACATGTCAAATTTGTCATGCCAATAAAGTTTGTTTTGAATTGAATTGAATAGAGAGAGAGAGAGAGAGAATATAATCATTAGAATGTTTAATCCACCATCATGAGAGTTGTGTAGTTCATTAATAATTCTAATATAACAGATACACACAAATCTGTCTGTAAGAGGATTTACAAAAGGACGTTTCATCTGTGTGGTTTATTTCAGTGCTCAGATGTCAGCCATGTTTCAGCAGTAAGAGAGAGAACATGCAGAGGAACAAAGATCAGGACAAAACCTCATGGTCCTGCTGAGAATCACTGACTAACTACAGAACTGAAAGTAAAACCCACAGGAAACAAGGAATACTGAACTCACAAATCATCAGTGAAAATACAAAACACACACACACACACCTTTTGTTCAGGAGTTACACTTTAAAGTCAGTCATGTAGAACTATAGTAATTATAGTAGTATTGTAATCAGGCTAATTCTCTGTGACTTTTTTATTAAAACAATCATTTAAATATTTTTATTATTAAAAATTTTTTAGCTACAAGATTCTTCTAACATTTAAAAATGATTGTGATTCCCTAACTAATGTGACAACACCTTCCATACAGTGTGTTAAAATCCAAACTATACCTGTAGTGTGTGTTTGAGAATCTTCAATGAGAACGGGTTTATTTACACTTAGAATGATTTGTCACACAGGATCTTCAGGAGCTCACAATCCTGATAAACAGTGTGATAAACTGTCAGCTCTGATCGTCTTGAGTGCACGAACACAAGCTGTGTGTATTACACTCCACCGCTCTCAGCCAATCAGAACACGCTAAAAACTTCCTCATTTATTCTTCTTAAATCTCAGGTTCATGAAATCAATCATAGAGTGTGAGACATATTAAGCATATATTAAGTGAATAGTCACTTCTTTGAAGTTGATGTGTCAGAGCAGGAGTAACGGGCAAACTAAAAGAGTTGAGCAACTTTAACAAGGTCCAAATTGTGGCTAGACGACTGGTCCACCATCTCTAAGGTTCAGAGACGGTGACAGCTCAACCGGTGACACCCAAGACTGTGTGTGTGGGGAGAAAGCTAGATCCTCTTGTCACATCCCACAGAAAAGGTGGTGTTGCAAAAACTGCTGTAAAAATGAATGGTGTTACTGATAGAAAGGAGTTTGATCACACGGTATCACAGCTTGATGCTTAAGGAGCTGTGACCACGCTGACCCCTGAACACCAGCCAAAGCTCCTACAGTGTACATATCAGCATCAGAACTGCACACATGGAGCAATAGAAGAAGTCTGGTCTAATGAACTCCCTTTTTTATTTACCTACCTCATGTGGACAGCCAGGACCTGCTGCTAATGTCTCTGTGCCAGATTCCCCAGCACACCTTCAGAGGTCTTTTGGAGTCCATGTCTCAAGGCAAGTCTTATTTAATCAGGTTAATTTAATGTTCTGGCTGATCAGAGTGCAGTATGATTTATTTGTTTGGGGGTGTTTGTGTAGGTGTGATTGTGTAGGTGTGATTATTACATGTGAAATTGGTACCATTTCACTGAATGGGAGATTAAGTCAAGTGTAAAAGTTCTATTTAATTTGAAATGTATTTTTTTATTCATTTCATTTAACATTTGAGGCAGATTAAACACTGCCACAGTGGTCTTAGGCACAGAACGCAAAAGCAGCATTAAATAAAATGATAAATATATTTACAATAACCCATTCAGTAAAAATAGCATATAACAGTAGCCTCACACAGACACACAGCATGTTGTGTAAGAACAGCCCATGTTATGTGGATTCGTGTAAAACAGGGACATCATTGGTGTATTTTAACCCTCTGTGATCTGTGGAATTAAATTTCATTCAAATAGAGGATTTAAAAAAATCTAAATTGGACTGAACCATTAATGAGAGGGGGAAAAGTGCAAAAGTACATTCTGGATTTTAAAAAAAAAGAAAAGAAAGGAAAAAAAAGAGCTTTTTAATTGAGAAAGTGTGCAGCAGGAACTATCTAAGGATGAAAACGGTTCATTTGAACAATAACGCTCGGTTCAGAAAAATCCTTAATGAGACTAAGTGCACTGCACGAGGTGTTCAGGAAGTCAGGGTCATCACCTAAACTGTTTCTCTGAAGACAGTTTACAGATGACGTACACACACACACACACACACACACACACACACACACACACACACACACACACACACACACACACACACACACACACACACACACACACACACACAGAGTTGACAATTCACAAAACAACAAAACAAGACATGCCACCTGTTTTTACAGAATAAAGTAAAATATATTATGGTGGAGTCGCAGCGGCCTTCGTTCTCTTGGACTTATTTATATTTGCAGCATTTACAGACTACTTATCCAGAGTGACTTACATTACCTCTTTTTTTATACAGCTGAGCAATTGAGGGTTAAGGGCCTTGCTCAGGGGCCCAACAGTGGCAGCTTGGTGGACCTGGGATCGAACTCATAACCTTCCGATTAGCAGCCCAACACCTTAACCACTAGGCTACCACATGCCCTGAACATAGCAATACTGAGAACTGGAGGAGACGGCGAGGCACGTACCGATCATCAGGGTTCTACAATATATCACAATACTGTATTAAATATCTCTGGGGGGGTGGGGTGGGGGGGGACAGAACGGATGTTTGACCCAAGAGATCACAGCAGTGATTATTATCACCATCTAAATGCTAAAAATTCCCATTTGCCGTAAAAACACCAAGAACGAAGATGATCACAAATCAGATTTACTTTACTAACCGTTTTTTTTTTATTTTAAAAATGGTTTCTAAACTCTTCTTACAGAAACGTGATGAGTTTTAGCACCTGTTTTTACACACACACACACACACACACACACCGCATTAGTTTTTACATTTAGTACAGAGTAATTTAAATAAAGCAACTTTTTTCATGGTCAGTTAAAGTGTCCATAAACATATAATCATGTCTTTTATAAACCATGTAAATCAGGTTCATCCTTGGGCACGCTGATGGGTTTAAACACACACACACACACACACACACACACACACACACACACAGCAGCAGTGTGCGAGTCTTATTGAGCGGTTACTGGTTTAATTTTGAAGATGAAGATATGAAGGTGCGAGGAGATCTGGTTACACACACTCACACAGTAACGCACCAGATCAAACAGGGACAGCACCTGTAAACACACACACACACACACTTCATTAAGCACAGCAGAGCGTACACACACTTCTAACTTTTTAGGTAGTTGAAACCACCTCCTCACCAGTGCGATCCACAGCACCACGTACTCGTCTACGAAACTGTTGAAATACTGATCGAGAAACAAAAGTCCGGGACCCAAAAACGCCACGTCATGCAGATGCATCTCGCTTTTTGTCATGTGTGCGACCTGTTCGCAGAAAGAACAACAACAACAACAACAATAATATTTAATCTGACAGTCAGTTAAATGTTGTCAGTGTGTTATGTGCTGTTCAGATGGGATAATAGTTTTGTGTGTTTGTTCAATAATGTAGTTGAAAAATGTATTACTTATGATGGGTTCACAAACAATAAGTGATGTGTGTATAAATCATCACCATGTACTACACACACCTCATTTAATTACACACTGAGGGGGGGGTTAGTAGGTGGTCACATGACCATAACATGTCTGTAATGTGTACACATACCTAAAGGAAGTGTCGCTTCTCTGTTCTACATTATTGTTTTAGTAAAATGATCTAAAAGAGAAAAGAGTGAGCACTTCCTGGAGCATCCTCATCGTGGGAGGAAAACACTACACAATCATTACCAACATGGTAGTTCAGGTGGGATACATCTGTGAATACATTCCTCACCTTCACAAGGAAAACTAATCCTGTCTGAACAGGGTTACGGTTTAATACGTGTGGGAGAAAGACAGCAGGACTAAAGGAGACACTGAAAGAATACAGTTTATACACTAAATGATCTACATTTTAAAGATGACTGTGTGATAGAGAGCATATTCACCACAAGTTTGTTGGTGATTTTGGCAGAGACGAAGCCAAAAGCGAGAATGTAGAGACAGGGATGTTTCTCAAACAGCTGGATGGCAGATTTTTTATAGATCATCATAGCAAGCAATATAACAGAGCCTATGTGCAGGACTGGAGATAACACACTCGTGCCCTGGACCAAGACACACACACACACACACGAGTATATGAGTATATGCAGTAGTAATAAATGTATACATCTCTGTGTGGGGGTGGGGAGGGGGAGAGAGACTCACTGCGATGGTGGACCCGTTTTTTCCGACTCCTCCTGTGAAAATGACTCTAAAATAATTAGTGCAGCAAATCACAGCACCAACGAATGTACACAACGCTGGGATAATCTTCATCTGGATGTTTAATACTGGGATCTGGCAAGACGCGCACACACACGCGCACACACACACACGTCCTTGTTAACCTGAACTATAATTTCATTAAAAAACTTATAATACACCTTTGTCACAAAATCACTCCATTTAATGCAGATGTTAATTAGAACTCATGGCGTTAGTCTGCTTCAGATTAAACACACAGTATCAAGTCCACAAACAAATGATTCATTTCAGCGGTTAATTAGGAATTAATTATTCAGTATTAATTACAGTTAAAGATCTATTGTGTGCATTGTGAATTACCAGAGCCTGCCAGAAAGCAGATCCGCCCACTGCAGCCAGCAAATACATCACCATAATGAAGATCTGCACCTCAGTCACATCAATACTGACACACACACGGGGCAGGAGAGAGAG
>NC_083481.1:19099523-19112023 GCF_030014155.1 Tachysurus vachellii | reverse complement strand
GTGTGAAACGAAAGTGTGAGTCTTTATACAACATTTTACTGACCACGTCATCGCTCTTACTCACATCATACATAAAAACTAAACCGCCCGGTGATGAAATAACATACTGTGAGTATTAACATTACAGTGGGTATTTAATCTACTGAGTATTTAATCTACAGTGGGTATTTAATCTACTGTGGGTATTTAATCTTCTGTGGGTATTTACATTACAGTGGGTATTTAATCTACAGTGGGTATTTAATCTACAGTGGGTATTTAATCTACTGTGGGTATTTAATCTACTGTGGGTATTTACATTACAGTGGGTATTTAATCTACTGTGGGTATTTAATCTACTGTGGGTATTTACATTACAGTGGGTATTTAATCTACTGAGTATTTAATCTACAGTGGGTATTTAATCTACTGTGGGTATTTAATCTACTGTGGGTATTTACATTACAGTGGGTATTTAATCTACTGTGGGTATTTAATCTACTGTGGGTATTTACATTACAGTGGGTATTTAATCTACTGTGGGTATTTAATCTTCTGTGGGTATTTACATTACAGTGGGTATTTAATCTTCTGTGGGTATTTACATTACAGTGGGTATTTAATCTTCTGTGGGTATTTACATTACAGTGGGTATTTAATCTACTGAGTATTTAATCTACAGTGGGTATTTAATCTACTGTGGGTATTTAATCTACTGTGGGTATTTACATTACAGTGGGTATTTAATCTACTGTGGGTATTTAATCTACTGTGGGTATTTACATTACAGTGGGTATTTAATCTACTGTGGGTATTTAATCTTCTGTGGGTATTTACATTACAGTGGGTATTTAATCTTCTGTGGGTATTTACATTACAGTGGGTATTTAATCTTCTGTGGGTATTTACATTACAGTGGGTATTTAATCTTCTGTGGGTATTTACATTACAGTGGGTATTTAAACTACTGTGGGTATTTACATTATAGTGGGTATTTAATCTAATGTGGGTATTTAACCTACAGTGAGTATTTAATCTACAGTGAGTATTTAATTTACTGTAGGTATTTAATCTACTGTGGGTATTTACATTACAGTGGGTATTTAATCTACTGTGAATATTTTAATTACAGTGGGTATTTAATCTACTGTGTGTATTTAATCTACAGTGAGTATTTAATCTACAGTGAATATTTAATCTACTGTGGGTATTTAATCTACTGTGGGTATTTACATTACAGTGGGTATTTAATCTACTGTGGGTATTTAATCTACTGTGGGTATTTAATCAACAGTGAGTATTTAATCTACTGTGGGTATTTAATCTACTGTGGGTATTTAATCAACAGTGAGTATTTAATCTACTGTGAGTATTTACATTACAGTGGGTATTTAATCTACAGTGAGTTTAATCTGCAGTGAATATTTTAATTACAGTGAGTATCTAATCTACTGTGGGTATTTAATCTACTGTGGGTATTTACATTGCAGTGGGTATTTAATCTACTGTGGGTATTTACATTGCAGTGGGTATTTAATCTACTGTGGGTATTTAAATTACAGTGGGTATTTAATCTACTGTGGGTATTTACATTATAGTGGGTATTTAATCTAATGTGGGTATTTAACCTACAGTGAGTATTTAATCTACAGTGGGTATTTACATTACAGTGGGTATTTAATCTACTGTGAATAGTTTAATTACAGTGAGTATTTAATCTACTGTGGGTATTTAATCTACTGTGAATATTTTAATTAAAGTATTTAATCTACTGTGGGTATTTAATCTACTGTGAGTATTTACATTACAGTGGGTATTTACATTACAGTGGGTTTAATCTGCAGTGAATATTTTAATTACAGTGAGTATCTAATCTACTGTGGGTATCTGATCTACTGTGGGTATTTAATCTACTGTGGGTATTTAATCTACTGTGGGTATTTACATTGCAGTGGGTATTTAATCTACTGTGGGTATTTACATTGCAGTGGGTATTTAATCTACTGTGAGTATTTACATTACAGTGGGTATTTAATCTACTGTGAATATTTTAATTACAGTGAGTATTTAATCTACTGTGGGTATTTAATCTACTGTGAATATTTTAATTACAGTGGGTATTTAATCTACTGTGTGTATTTAATCTACAGTGAGTATTTAATCTACAGTGAGTATTTAATCTACTGTGTGTATTTAATCTACAGTGGGTATTTAATCTACAGTGGGTATTTAATCTACTGTGAATAGTTTAATTACAGTGAGTATTTAATCTACTGTGGGTATTTAATCTATTGTGAATATTTTAATTAAAGTGAGTATTTAATCTACTGTGGGTATTTACATTACAGTGGGTATTTAATCTACTGTGAGTATTTAATCTACAGTGGGTATTTAATCTACAGTGGGTATTTAATCTACTGTGAATAGTTTAATTACAGTGAGTATTTAATCTACTGTGGGTATTTAATCTATTGTGAATATTTTAATTAAAGTGAGTATTTAATCTACTGTGGGTATTTAATCTACTGTGGGTATTTACATTGCAGTGGGTATTTAATCTACTGTGGGTATTTAATCTGTGGGTATTTTAATTAAAGTGAGTATTTAGACTACTGTGGGTATTTAATCAACAGTGAGTATTTAATCTACTGTGAGTATTTACATTACAGTGGGTATTTAATCTACAGTGAGTTTAATCTGCAGTGAATATTTTAATTACAGTGAGTATCTAATCTACTGTGGGTATTTAATCTACTGTGGGTATTTACATTGTAGTGGGTATTTACATTGCAGTGGGTATTTAATCTACTGTGGGTATTTACATTGCAGTGGGTATTTAATCTACTGTGGGTATTTACATTACAGTGGGTATTTAATCTACTGTGGGTATTTACATTATAGTGGGTATTTAATCTAATGTGGGTATTTAACCTACAGTGAGTATTTAATCTACAGTGAGTATTTAATCTACTGTAGGTATTTACATTACAGTGGGTATTTAATCTACTGTGAATAGTTTAATTACAGTGAGTATTTAATCTACTGTGGGTATTTAATCTACTGTGAATATTTTAATTAAAGTATTTAATCTACTGTGGGTATTTAATCTACTGTGAGTATTTACATTACAGTGGGTATTTAATCTACAGTGAGTTTAATCTGCAGTGAATATTTTAATTACAGTGAGTATCTAATCTACTGTGGGTATTTAATCTACTGTGGGTATTTAATCTACTGTGGGTATTTACATTGTAGTGGGTATTTACATTGCAGTGGGTATTTAATCTACTGTGGGTATTTACATTGCAGTGGGTATTTAATCTACTGTGGGTATTTACATTACAGTGGGTATTTAATCTACTGTGGGTATTTACATTATAGTGGGTATTTAATCTAATGTGGGTATTTAACCTACAGTGAGTATTTAATCTACAGTGAGTATTTAATCTACTGTAGGTATTTACATTACAGTGGGTATTTAATCTACTGTGAGTATTTAATCTACTGTGAGTATTTAATCTACAGTGGGTATTTAATCTACTGTGAGTATTTAATCTACAGTGGGTATTTAATCTACTGTGAATATTTTAATTACAGTGAGTATTTAATCTACTGTAGGTATTTTAATTACAGTGGGTATTTAATCTACTGTGAGTATTTAATCTACTGTGAGTATTTAATCTACAGTGGGTATTTAATCTACTGTGAATATTTTAATTACAGTGAGTATTTAATCTACTGTAGGTATTTTAATTACAGTGGGTATTTAATCTACTGTGAGTATTTAATCTACTGTGAGTATTTAATCTACTGTGGGTATTTAATCTACTGTGAATATTTTAATTACAGTGAGTATTTAATCTACTGTGGGTATTTACATTACAGTGGGTATTTAATCTAATGTGAGTATTTAACCTACAGTGAGTATTTAATCTGCAGTGAATATTTTAATTACAGTGAGTATTTAATCTACTGTGAGGTTTTTGTTCTGTAAAAAACTACATGATAGATTAAAATATTAGAGATACTATGATAATTACTGCACATCTGTAGATGGTGTTTAACAGTTAATAAAAGCAGAGCTGGTTTCAGCACAACAACTCACCTGTAGTCATTCAGAGCTCTGAATCAGTCACAGAGTCACAGATTCACTCTTAAACAGCGAGTCACTGATTCGCTCTGAGTCACAGAGTCACTGATTCATGATGTGCATCACACACACCACTAAATTTCCTCTTCTAAGTTGAGACACACACATACTGGGCTTCACTGCATTACGCAGAATGCACTTGGCTCTAAAGATAGTGTGCTCGACCACGGCTGTGTCTCACACCACTAATCACTACCTGCACTTTGCAAACAAAGTAGGGCTTATTTGACTGACTCGCTTCAGTGTGTGTCTGGGTGTGTATGTTTGTGTGTCTGTGTCTGGTTGTGTGTGTGTGCGTGATGGTATGTGTGTGGTTTTGTAAGCATACAGATAGAAAGCCTGTGAGATTATTAAATTTTTACAAAAAAAAGGTGTGTGTCTTTCTATTTGTGTGTGATTCTGTTTCAGTGATAATAAGTGATTCTTTGTTGTGTTTCCAATAACTGGAGATGTCTGCTTCAGAGTCAGTGGTGGTGTATGTGTGCACTCAGTATGTCTCAGACCTTAAACGTATGAGCAGGCTATGGGTTATCTAAACAGTTATTATTATTATTATTATTATTATTATTATTATTATTATTACTATCTAAATATTTGCAACGTTCTGTATCTTTAATCCTTTCTCCCTGGAAAATGTGATGTCTGCCCTCTAAGGAGACAGTCACTGATTTTAAATCCCAGAAATGTCTGAAGGTTTTGTTTAAAATTTGCATCCATGGTATAGCAGCGCTTTTTCTCTGGGTGTGGGCATTTTCTCAGTTTACACTGCAGTACTCTCTGATAGATCTGCGTCTTCTGCTGCATGGACCAGGCTCACAGATACAGGCTTCTGAATGAAACCACACAAACGTGTTTACCCCATTGCCACAAGATCTACACAGAATCCATGAGTCTAGTAAAACAAAAACGGCCATGCTATCTGGGCCGTGCTCTGTTCACATCAATCACGGTGACACTACACAACGATGACCACCTGTGAGCTCATGTATGTGGAAGAGGGTTGATTGAACATTTAATAGAGTGGGGTGGTGGCCATCACGGTTTGTGATTGTAGTGTGTGTGAGACAGAGCAAATGTTCATAGTCTACAGTATGTTAAAAGCTGTGTGTGTCTGTGTATTAGGTAGACATGGCGATGCGAGGCCACACCCCTGGGTCATTAATGAGTAATCACACTAAGGAGAGAGTGACCATGGCCAAGGTGACTCTGGAGAACTTCTACAGCACACTGATCACACAGCATGAGGAGAGAGAGATGAGGTAGAGAAATGCACACACACACATACATAAGATAATGTGTGTTTTCTTCAGCAACACAGTTAATAATAAAGTGAGTCTTCGCTTCTTATTAACTTTCAAAATACATATAATGGCAGACTTTTTCCAGATTGACAAGGGGAGGGGTGTGTGTTTGTGAGTGTGCATGTTTGTGAGTGTGTGCGTGTTTGTGAGTGTGTGCGTGGTTGTGAGTGTGTGTGCGTGGTTGTGAGTGTGTGTGTGTGGTTGTGAGTGTGTGTGTGTGGTTGTGAGTGTGTGTGTGGTTGTGAGTGTGTGTGTGGTTGTGAGTGTGTGTGTGGTTGTGAGTGTGTGTGTGGTTGTGAGTGTGTGTGTGGTTGTGAGTGTGTGTGTGGTTGTGAGTGTGTGTGTGGTTGTGAGTGTGTGTGTGTGGTTGTGAGTGTGTGTGTGTGGTTGTGAGTGTGTGTGTGTGGTTGTGAGTGTGTGTGTGTGGTTGTGAGTGTGTGTGTGTGTGGTTGTGAGTGTGTGTGTGTGGTTGTGAGTGTGTGTACCTCTTAGGGTGTTCTGGGTCTTTTGTTTTTTGTTGAAGACAGACACTGAATCACAAACACATTATGAATTATGAACTCATTATTCCTAAGAGCAACAGACACCAGAGAGAGAGAGAGAGAGAGAGAGTCAGTGACTGTTTAAGGATGTGTGAATTTTCTCTGATGTTGTGTCTCTTTTCAGGCAGCAAAAACTGGAGAAAGTAATGGATGAAGAGGGACTTCCTGATGAAGAGGTGTGGACGTGTCCTGATTCACTCTTTATTGTGTTTTTTCACACTGTGTAGACCATTATGGGTAATGCTAGGCAAATTAAACACTGCATAAAGAGTGTGTTGTAGTGTGCAAGTTGTTTACTATCAAAGTGAGATGGCGTACAGTCTAATGAGGCGTAGTGAGGTGTAGTGTTGTATAATGTGGTGTAGTGAGGCATAGTGAAATATAGGGTGATACAGTGAGGAAAAATGTGGTGTAGTGAGGCGTAGTGTGGTGTAGTGAGGCGTAGTGTGGTGTAGTGAGGCGTAGTGTGGTGATGTGAGGCATAGTGTGGTGTAGTGAGGCATAGTGTGGTGTAGTGAGGCATAGTGTGGTGTAGTGAGGCATAGTGTGGTGTAGTGAGGCATAGTGTGGTGTAGTGAGGCATAGTGAAGTATAGGGTGGTGTAGTGAGGCAAAATGTGGTGTAGTGAGGCGTAGTGTGGTGTAGTGAGGTACAGTGTGGTGATGTGAGGCATAGTGTGGTGTAGTGAGGCGTAGTGTGGTGTATTGAGGTACAGTGTGGTGATGTGAGGCATAATGTGGTGTAGTGAGGTACAGTATAGTGTGGTGTAGTGAGGCGTAGTGTGGTATAATGTGGTGTAGTGTGGTGTAGTGAGGCATAGTGTGGTGTAGTGTGGTATAATGTGGTGTAGTGAGGCGTAGTGTTGTGTAGTGAGGCGTAGTGTGGTGTATTGAGGTACAGTGTGGTGATGTGAGGCATAATGTGGTGTAGTGAGGTACAGTATAGTGTGGTGTAGTGAGGCGTAGTGTGGTGTAGTGTGGTATAATGTGGTGTAGTGAGGCATAGTGTGGTGTAGTGTGGTATAATGTGGTGTAGTGAGGTACAGTATAGTGTGGTGTAGTGAGGCGTAGTGTGGTGTAGTGTGGTATAATGTGGTGTAGTGAGGCATAGTGTGGTGTAGTGTGGTATAATGTGGTGTAGTGAGGCGTAGTGTTGTGTAGTGAGGCGTAGTGTGGTATAATGTGGTGTAGTGTGGTATAATGTGGTGATGTGAGGCATAATGTGGTGTAGTGAGGTATAGTATAGTGTGGTGATGTGAGGCGCAGTGTGGTGTAATGAGGTATAGTATAGTGTGGTGATGTGAGGCGCAGTGTGGTGTAATGAGGTATAGTATAGTGTGGTGATGTGAGGCGCAGTGTGGTGTAATGAGGTATAGTATAGTGTGGTGATGTGAGGCGCAGTGTGGTGTAATGAGGTACAGTGTGCTGTGAGGTACAGTGAGGTATAGTGTGGTGTGGTGTGGTGTAGTGAGCTACAGTGAGGTATAGTGTGTTTTGTTCCCTGTAGAAACGAGTGAGACGATCTCAGCATGCAAAGAAGGAGACAGAGTTCCTGCGCTTGAAGAGAACAAGACTTGGTTTGGATGACTTTGAGTCCCTGAAAGTGATCGGACGAGGAGCATTTGGAGAGGTACAACACACTGTACACAACACACTGTACACTGTACACAACACACTGTACACAACACACTGTACACAACACACTGTACACAACACACTGTACACTGGACACAACACACTGTACACTGTACACAACACACTGTACACTGTACACAACACACTGTACACAACACACTGTACACAACACACTGTACACAACACACTGTACACAACACACTGTACACTGTACACAACACACTGTACACAACACACTGTACACTGTACACAACACACTGTACACAACACACTGTACACTGTACACAACACACTGTACACAACACACTGTACACTGTACACAACACACTGTACACAACACACTGTACACTGTACACAACACACTGTACACAACACACTGTACACTGTACACAACACACTGTACACTGTACACAACACACTGTACACAACACACTGTACACAACACACTGTACACTGTACACAACACACTGTACACTGTACACAACACACTGTACACTGTACACAACACACTGTACACAACACACTGTACACAACACACTGTACACAACACACTGTACACTGTACACAACACACTGTACACTGTACACAACACACTGTACACAACACACTGTACACAACACACTGTACACTGTACACAACACACTGTACACAACACACTGTACACAACACACTGTACACAACACACTGTACACTGTACACAACACACTGTACACAACACACTGTACACTGTACACAACACACTGTACACAACACACTGTACACTGTACACAACACACTGTACACAACACACTGTACACAACACACTGTACACTGTACACAACACACTGTACACTGTACACAACACACTGTACACAACACACTGTACACAACACACTGTACACTGTACACAACACACTGTACACAACACAATGTACACAACACACTGTACACTGTACACAACACACTGTACACAACACACTGTACACTGTACACAACACACTGTACACAACACACTGTACACTGTACACAACACACTGTACACAACACACTGTACACTGTACACAACACACTGTACACAACACACTGTACACAACACACTGTACACAACACACGGTACACAACACACTGTACACTGTACACAACACACGGTACACAACACACTGTACACTGTACACAACACACTGTACACAACACACTGTACACAACACACTGTACACTGTACACAACACACTGTACACAACACACTGTACACTGTACACAACACACTGTACACAACACACTGTACACAACACACTGTACACTGTACACAACACACTGTACACAACACACTGTACACTGTACACAACACACTGTACACAACACACTGTACACAACACACTGTACACTGTACACAACACACTGTACACAACACACTGTACACTGTACACAACACACTGTACACAACACACTGTACACTGTACACAACACACTGTACACAACACACTGTACACTGTACACAACACACTGTACACAACACACTGTACACTGTACACAACACACTGTACACAACACACTGTACACTGTACACAACACACTGTACACTGTACACAACACACTGTACACTGTACACAACACACTGTACACAACACACTGTACACAACACACTGTACACTGTACACAACACACTGTACACAACACACTGTACACAACACACTGTACACTGTACACAACACACTGTACACAACACACTGTACACAACACACTGTACACTGTACACAACACACTGTACACAACACACTGTACACTGTACACAACACACTGTACACAACACACTGTACACTGTACACAACACACTGTACACAACACACTGTACACTGTACACAACACACTGTACACAACACACTGTACACTGTACACAACACACTGTACACTGTACACAACACACTGTACACAACACACTGTACACAACACACTGTACACTGTACACAACACACTGTACACTGTACACAACACACTGTACACTGTACACAACACACTGTACACAACACACTGTACACAACACACTGTACACTGTACACAACACACTGTACACTGTACACAACACACTGTACACAACACACTGTACACAACACACTGTACACTGTACACAACACACTGTACACAACACACTGTACACTGTACACAACACACTGTACACTGTACACAACACACTGTACACTGTACACAACACACTGTACACAACACACTGTACACAACACACTGTACACTGTACACAACACACTGTACACAACACACTGTACACAACACACTGTACACTGTACACAACACACTGTACACTGTACACAACACACTGTACACAACACACTGTACACAACACACTGTACACTGTACACAACACACTGTACACAACACAATGTACACAACACACTGTACACTGTACACAACACACTGTACACAACACACTGTACACTGTACACAACACACTGTACACAACACACTGTACACTGTACACAACACACTGTACACAACACACTGTACACAACACACTGTACACAACACACGGTACACAACACACTGTACACTGTACACAACACACTGTACACAACACACTGTACACAACACACTGTACACTGTACACAACACACTGTACACAACACACTGTACACTGTACACAACACACTGTACACAACACACTGTACACAACACACTGTACACTGTACACAACACACTGTACACAACACACTGTACACAACACACTGTACACTGTACACAACACACTGTACACAACACACTGTACACAACACACTGTACACTGTACACAACACACTGTACACAACACACTGTACACTGTACACAACACACTGTACACAACACACTGTACACAACACACTGTACACTGTACACAACACACTGCACACAACACACTGCACACAACACGCTGTACACAACACGCTGTACACAACACACTGTACACTGTACACAACACACTGTACACAACACACTGTACACAACACGCTGTACACAACACTCTGTACACAACACACTGTACACTGTACACAACACTCTGTACACTGTACACAACACTCTGTACACAACACGCTGCACACAACATGCTGTACACAGTACACAACACGCTGCACACAACACGCTGCACACAACACGCTGTACACAACACACTGTACACAACACACTGCACACAACACGCTGCACACTCTACACAATACACTGCACACAACAGACTGCACACAACACACTGCACACAACACACTGCACACTGTACACAACACACTGCACACTGTACACAACAAACTGCACACTCTACACAACACGCTGCACACAACACGCTGTACACAACACACTGTACATTGTACACAACACACTGTACACAACACACTGCACACTGTACACAACACACTGCACACTGTACACAACAAACTGCACACTCTACACAACACGCTGCACACAACACACTGTACACAACACACTGTACATTGTACACAACACACTGTACATTGTACACAACACACTGTACACAACACACTGTACACAACACACTGTACACTGTACACAACACGCTGCACACAACACACTCTACACAACACGCTGCACACAACACACTGTACACTCTACACAACACACTCTACACAACACACTGTACACAACAGACTGCACACAACACGCTGCACACAACACGCTGCACACAACACGCTGCACACAACAGGCTGCACACAACACACTGCACACTCTACACAACACGCTGCACACAACACACTGTACACAACACGCTGCACGCAACACACTGTACACAACACACTGTAAACAACACAATGTACACAACACACTGCGCATGACACTTTATTCATCAACATAGCATACCGCAGACTGTATCCAACACAAGATGTGTTTGTGTGTGTGTGTGTGTGTGTGTGTGTGTGTGTGTGTGTGTGTGTGTGTGTGTGTGTGTGTGTGTGTGTGTGTTCTTCAGGTGCGTCTGGTGCAAAAGAAGGACACAGGCCATGTTTATGCCATGAAGATCCTGCGTAAAGCCGACATGTTAGAAAAAGAACAGGTGAAAACAGAAAGATTAAAAACCTCAGAGCAGAGTTACTTGTCTGTCCCTCACCCCACCTCACCTCACCCCACCCCATCTCACCTCACCCCATCTCACCCCACCTCACCTCACCCCATCTCACCCCACCTCACCTCACCCCACCTCACCCCACCCCACCCCATCTCACCCCACCCCACCCCACCCCACCCACCTCACCTCACCCCACCCCATCTCATCTCACCCCACCCCACCCCACCTCACCCCACCTCACCTCACCTCGTCTAACTTATCACTCTCTCTCCGTCTCTCCGTCTGTCAGGTGGCTCATATCCGAGCAGAGAGAGATGTACTGGTTCAGGCAGACAGTCTGTGGGTGGTGAAAATGTTTTACAGTTTCCAGGATAAACAGAATCTTTACCTGCTCATGGAGTTCCTGCCTGGAGGTGATGCTACACACAAACGTACACACACACACACAGAAAAACACATGAATACAAGACTGACTTGTGACTGTGCCCCCTGTAGGTGACATGATGACACTGCTTATGAAGAAGGACACACTGACTGAAGAGGAGACACAGTTTTATGTAGCTGAAACGGTTCTAGCCATCGACTCCATCCACCAGCTCGGCTTCATCCACAGGGACATCAAACCTGATAACCTGCTGCTTGATTCAAAGGTCTCTCTCTCTCTCTCTCTCTCTCTCTCTCCCTCACAAACACACACACACATACACATACACACACACACACAGCCTCTCTGTCCACATGTCCTTCCTCTTCTGCTTTTTTCTTCCTCTCTTCTTATTTTTTTACTACAGCTTTTTCACTGTCTTGACGTAAGCTTTATGTGTGTGTGTGTGTGTGTGTGTGTGTTACAGGGTC
>NC_083481.1:19079523-19094523 GCF_030014155.1 Tachysurus vachellii | reverse complement strand
TCGTCATCCATCAGATCCCCAGAAATTGCTCTCTGCAGCTTGGGAGCTGCTTCTTCCTCAATACTCCTCAAGCCAGCCTGCATGTAGTGAGTAAGGTAAGGGATCTGGGGCACCTTCAGGGTAACTGACATCAGTGTAGAGTGAGTTTTAGTGTCACCTGAATTTCATTGGTGGTTTTTTTATTCTTGTTTGGTCTGTACCCATAATATTCTTCCTGTCGCTTTATAAACTTCCTGAAATGCTCCTGGATCAGGAACGTAGCATAGAACTTCCCTACTGTCACCTCGTCATCTACACACACACACACACACACACACACACATTGAGCTGTAAAGTGTAGGGTTAAGGGTGTGGTTTGTAGTGCATATGGTGCATACTTTACCTCCGATGGGTGGAATGACCTGGTCCAGCAGCTTCATGCTTGTCCTCTTCCAGATTTTCTTAATGATGGCTCGCAACTCCTCATTAGCCTGCTGGAAATTTCCTGACCAGTCAGGACAAGAGAGAGATCAGGGCACACACATCATCACACACACCTGAAACTGTACTGCTGAGTGTGTGTGAGACTGTATGTGTGAGAGAGTGTGTGAGAGAGTGTGTGAGAGAGTGTGTGAGAGAGTAAGTGTGTGAGAGAGTAAGTGTGTGAGAGAGTAAGTGTGTGAGAGAGTAAGAGTGTGTGAGAGAGAGTGTGAGAGTGAGTGTGTGTGAGAGTGTGTGAGTGTGTGAGATAGTGAGTGCGTGAGAGAGAGTGAGTGTGTGTGAGAGGGCGTGTGAGATAGTGAGTGTGTGGGAGAGTGTGTGAGAGTGTGAGAGAGAGCGTGTGAGTGTGTAAGAGAGTGTGTGAGAGTGAGTGTGTGAGAAAGTATACCTTCAGTTTTGATGCGCAGTCCTGTGCGCACGAGTGCGAACAGTGTGGCGTTAAATGTCACAGTCCCATCACTGTTTAACGGCATGTTCATGGAGATCAACCTCTACACACACACACACACACACACACACACACACACACAAAACTACCTTATATGTGACAGTAAAATGTTGTCAGTGTGCACGTCAGTGTCGTAATGCACGATGAACAGGTATTAAAAAGTGTGTGTGTGTAATTATCACCTTGCAGGCAACGCGGTGAGGGCAGAACTTGCCAAAGCCCAGAGGAGGCTGAATTCTCCTCAACAGGGTTACAACATCCAGGTGTTTAATACGCCCCCTACAGAACACACACACACACACGTTCATTTCTGTAAAGTTTTTTAGAGCATAAGGTCTGTGGTTATGGGTGAGACCAGCTGAGAGCTGATTGGTCAGAGACTCACGTGGCTTCGGGGTCATATTCTGCCCAGATTTTCTTAAATTCATCCAGATGATGTAGCCCAAGGATCGACCAATCACGTGTCAGATAATCAAAATTATCCATGATGACAGCCACAAAAAGGTTAATGATCTAAAACCCCAAAAGGCGCAGTCAGTCGTTTGTGTGTATGTGTGTGTATGTGTGTGTGTGTGTGTGTGTGTATATGTGTGGTGTGTGTGTGTGGTATGTGTGTGTATGTATGTGTATGTATGTGTGTGTGGGTGTATGTGTGTGGGTGTATGTGTGTGTATATGTGTGTATATGTGTATGTGTGTATGTGTGTGTGTGGGTGTGTGTGTATGTGGGTGTGTGTGTATGTGGGTGTGTGTGTATGTGGGTGTGTGTGTGTATGTGGGTGTGTGTGTATGTGGGTGTGTGTGTGTGTGTATGTGTGTGTGTGTGTGTGTGTGTGTGTGTATGTGGGTGTGTGTATGTGGGTGGGTGTGTGTATGTGGGTGTGTGTGTGTATGTGGGTGTGTGTGTGTGTGTGTATGTGTGTATGTGGGTGTATGTGGGTGTGTGTGTGTATGTGGGTGTGTGTGTGTATGTGGGTATGTGTGTGTATGTGTGTATGTGGGTGTGTGTGTATGTGGGTGTGTGAGTGTGTGGTGTGGTGTATGTGGGTGTGTGTGTGTATGTGTGTATGTGGGTGTGTGTGTGTATGTGGGTGTGTGTGTGTATGTGGGTGTGTGTGTGTATGTGGGTGTGTGTGTGTATGTGGGTGTGTGTGTGTATGTGTGTATGTGGGTGTGTGTGTGTGTGTATGTGGGTGTGTGTGTGTATGTGGGTGTGTGTGTATGTGGGTGTGTGAGTGTGTGGTGTGGTGTGTGTGAGAGATCACCAGGAAGGCACACAGCATATAGAAGCTCATGAAATAGAGGACGGCGAATCCTGAGCCGCAGGTGAACTCCTCCCCCGGCAGATAATCTGATTTGGGGTCACAGCGCTGACCATATAAACATCCCAACATCACTTCCTGCCACGCCTCCCCTGTAGCACACCTGTACACACAGCAGGTCATAAACACACCTGAGCAGGTGACAGGAGTGAGCTAAAGTGACACCTACCTGAACAGGAGCAGCACAGCTTGTGGAAATGTCTGGAAATTATTATTACGATTAATCACTGTTCCATCAATCAGCGCAATCTTCCCAAACACCTGCAGGGGGCACACACACACACACACACACACACACAGTTGTACACACTAGAGGCTGACATATTTTCAGGAATCCCGTGGGATGGAAACAAAATCATGATTAATCACGTGACTGGAACGGGACAGGAAAAAATATCAGTGGGAGTGGGCGGGGCCGGGAATACACAAATATACCTTAGATATAAATAAATATAATCTGTTTGCGTTGGTATGGCTGGTTAAATGAATGACGTGCTCCACACACTCTGACAGGTGGTGGCAGTAATGCACCAAGTTGCTATGCCAACCACCAACAATCTAAGAGAAGGAGAAGGCGTCTCCTCCATGCGCTCGCTAGAAGCCGCGAAAACTGGAGCCGAAACTCACACTGCAGCGACACTCTGGGGAAAAATATGTGAAAACGCCACACGCCAGCTGCAAAACGTGTAGACACGTTATTAAGTCCAGTTCTGCCTCAGACACGTGTGGCCTTCGGCGTCACACATGCAAACAGGTCCGGTCAAGTCAACCGACTCCTACAGTTATGAAGCGTAAGTTACCCTCAACTGTAAGGTGGAGATTCACTACGTAACGGCTCGTGTGTGCAGCCAGGATGTATCACCTTTCACTGTTTTGTGTGTGTGTGTGAGTGTGTGTGTGAGTGTGTGTGTGTGTGAGTGAGAGAGTTGACTCACCTGCATGCCTATGACAGCGTAGATAAAGAAGAGCATGACGATGAGCAGTGCTACATATGGTAGAGCCTGTGCACCACACATACAAATCAGTAAGACACACATGCATCTAAAAAAATGTACACACACACACACACACACACACACACACACAGTCTGACCTGGAAGGACTTGATGAAGGTCCACAGTAGGTTTCGAATTCCTTCAAACCGATTCAGTAGCTTCACCAGGCGCATCACACGGAACAGACGGAACAGTGTGATGGACACACTCATGTTCTCAGAGTCCTACACACACACACACACACACACACACAAATATCTATATAAAATATATCTAAATATCTATATAAAAATCTATATATATGAAGATGAATCCTTGCTTTTTGTAACATTTATACATTACACAGTGAATTATTTTTTAAATAATTCTTCTATAAATGAATACATTTGTTTCTTATGTTATAAAGATATATTTGAGCACTGAGAGTGAAAACTCACTGCAATCTCCTGCATCGGGTTCACTTCCTGATAAACACACACACACACACACACACACACACACACACATACATACATACATACACAGGATCTGATTCCTGGATTTGTTTTATACAGTAGGTTTAATACAAATAGTAGCAGATCTAATACCTCACAGCCAGTCAGACAGTACAGACCTCCCTGTGCAGCCAGGGCCACCTGTGGGGGAGGGGGGGTGTTTCAGCGTTGTTGTCATTGTGAATTTAAATCAGCTTTGTATCAGTGAAGATGATGATGATGATTAAAACCTACGTTAATCTCACTCAGAATGACATCAACGATGCTGCCAACAACAATGACAAAGTCAAACACATTCCACGGGTCTCCAAAATAACCCTGTGAGTGAGAGAGGGGTGCAGCATTATGGGTAATGTAGCTAATTAAAGTGTAAATATGTTAATTAACCCTAACTAAGGAATTATGGATAATAAAGCTAACCTTGGCTTTGAAGGCTCCAACTTTAAGGATCATCTCGACGGTGAAGAGAACAGTGAAGATGACGTTTAGCATATCAGACAGGTGAGTGATGTGCTCCGACTGATTACAGTGCTGCAGGAAGTACATTACAACTCAAACACAAGTCAAATCACAATCAGAGAGAATTCCCTGTAAGAAGCTGGTGTTTGATCTGCTGTGTGAAGAGCAGGTGGTGTGGTGTTTATACCTGCATCCCCAGGCACATGGTGTTTAGCATGATGAGAAGGAACATCAGGTACTCAAAGTAGCAAGAAGTCACAATGTACCACACTCTATACTGATTTAGGTTTTTGGGAATGTAGCATCGGAGTGGGCGGGCCTTCAGAGCGTACTGCACACACTGGCGCTGCACACACACACACACACACACACACACACACACACACACAGGGTTAAAGAACTCTGTAATTTTGAATTCTGTGGTAACAGGGGTGAAGTGCACATGAGCTGATGTTCTACCTGGTTCTTGTCCAGCTCACAGTTCTTGTATTCCTGCTCCCCCTGCTCCTGGAAGGTGACGATCACAAAGCCAACAAAAATGTTCATCATGAAGAAGGCGATGAGGATGAGATAGACAATAAAGAAGATGGAGATCCCAATTCGGTTATTGTACACAGGGCCAACATCCTCCTTATTGGAATCAATGGCTTTATACAGCAGCCTGCACACACACACACACACACACAATAAGGTAAGTCTGCTGTCCAAATGTAGAACATCAATAAGCTGTATGATGCCTTACTTTGGCCAACCCTCGAAAGTGGAGGCAGTGAAAAGTGCCAGCATGCCATTCAGCACATTATCAAAGTTTAAGTCACTGTTAATCCACTTCCTCTTGCGCATCACCATCTCGTGCAGAGCGTTGTCCTGGTAATAGATAAATGTCCCCCTAAAAAACATACAGCTTATTATACAGTGTATGAGTGAACAATTGAACAGCTTAGCAGTGATGTTGCAGTGATGCTGCTGTTGGAGTTGCCAGGTTAAAGATGATAGAATCCATGTGTTGTCAGAACTCTAGCTCCAGTTTGGATCCAAGGTCACCTATATCAGGGCAACTCGTCTGTAAATGACACCCTCTCATGTTCATGAGCCAGCCAGCTGTAGCAGTGGGAGGTGAATCCCAGAGCTCCCTCCATCCCAGACTGATTTTAAAGATAAACCTGATGGTGCTTGAGTGTAAAAAACTCACCTACACTCTGCTTCTGTCATCTTCAGTGGATCTGTGCAGGTGTAAAATTTACCCTGAGAAAGAAATGATAGCAGATTATCAACCAGACTGTGCTGTCCTTCACTACCATGAGAATATAACATGAAGTGTTGTGAAGAGCCGACCTTTACACAGTCACTAACACACACACTGCTGTCTCTCATAAGGTCAGACCCAAGTGTGTAATCACTTATATGTCCTGCGAGCTTTTTACCCTGAACAGCTGAACTCCGATGCAGGCAAACATGAAGTCCAGCAGCATGGTGACCAGGACAATGTTCCCTATTGTCTTAATGGCCACAAACACACACTGAACCACATGCTGAAACACACACACACACAAAAACACACTTCAGCTTAAATAATGTTGTTCTTCATTTACATCAGCAGCTCTGTACTGAATATGAATTTAAACACAAGTACTTTTAAAGGTTTCTTTCACTTTTTTTAAATTTAGAGAGGATGTGTGTGTGTATGTGTGCATGTGTGTTTGTGTGAGTGCGTGTATGTGTGTGTGCGTGCGTGTGTCTTTGTGTGCACGTGTGCGTGTTTGTGTGTGTGTGTGTGTGTGTGTGCACGTGTGTGTGTGTCTGTGTGCGTGTGTATGTGTTTGTGCAAGTGTGGGTGCGTGCATGTGTATGTGTGTGCGTGTGTGTTTATGCGAGTGTGTGTCTGTGTGTGTGTGATAATGTTCAAATGTGTACATTCACCTTCAGTCCTTTTGCTCTGTTTATGGCTCGTAAAGGTCTCAGGACTCTGAGCACTCGCAGGATCTTCACTACTGAGATAGCACTAGACCTACATCATCAACACACAATCAATAACACATTATTCACAAAAACACACAACTTGTCTAACAAATACTTCATTGTGGAGGAAACTCACTCCATCCCCATGGAGAGCAGTGATACTCCAACTACGATCAGGTCCAGAATGTTGAAGGAGTTCCTGCAGAAGGAGCCTTTGTGTAAGAAAGCACCATACGTTGTCATCTGGAGTGGACAGAGATGAGGCAGTCACTCACACACACACACACACACACACACACACACACACACACACACACACACACACACTTATACTACAGACATGACTGTCACACTGGGAGCTACACGTATATAAATACAAACAGAACTGACGTTTACACAGCGGTGACAGTTGATGTTGTAGTTACGTTAATATTATTTGTTACGTTCATCAATGTTAAACATCTTATTTACACAAACTACAAGTGTTACCTGAGACAGGTTGTAGCTCCAGTGGTTAGATGTTACAGAGACACAGAAGATGTTACAGTTACAGTATTACCTTCAGCACAATCTCAGCTGTGAAGACAGAGGTGAAGACGATGTCTGCGTATGCCAAAACCTACACCACAGCAGGACACCACCGTGTGGAGATTAAAGAAAATACTGAAGAGCTCATGATTAACACAACCTCAGGTATGTTTCAGAGCAGACAGTAAATCCTCCATTGGAACCTTCTGCTTCTCACTCAGGTGTTTTACCTGAAACATTGAACATGTACCTGGTTTCTGAAGGACAGCGGGTCAATGGGGTCCTCAGCTGCCAGAGAGATGCTGCTCAGCAGGATGAAGAGGAGAATGATGTTGGTAAATGTTGTAGCGTTGATGATGCGGTGGCACAGCTTCCTGAACCTGGTGAAAGAAATGAATATGTACTGATTGTTGATAACAGTTTGACTGTTTGACTGTCTGCTTGCTGTCTGTCTGTTTGTCTTCATACACACTTGTTCTGTGGCCCAAAGATGAAGAATGAGCTGGCCTCAGGCATCGGCACCACCGTCTCCTTCAGCTGCAGATCAGCCATGGGCCTAGGCCTCGGACTGGTGGGGATCTCAGGCTCCTCCTCCTCATCATCACCTTGGTAATGAACACAATAAAACATTACTCATAAGATATACTGACAGGACTGTCATAGTTTTTGAAGTACAGTAGACCAACATGCACAATGAAGGAGTTTTAGGGGTCAGGATTCCGTTCTTAAGAAAGTTCCATTTTGAACCATTAAATTTTCATCTGTGTTAAATAAAGTGCTTAATGTTGTTTAATGTGCCACAAAGCTGATGCTGATTCACGTGTGTGCAAAATACAACATGGAAAAAGCTTTTTGTCTTCAGAAAGTTTATACATATTTGTGTTAATACATATTTGTGATTAAATGTAGTTTAGTTGAGGAAGTTTTCATATATTAAAATACATATGTAGGTGAGGATAACCTGCATTGAGTCCTGAGTGCATACACACACACACACACACACAAACACACACCCTGCTTTACTCACCTGGAAAGTCAGCTGGGGGGAAAGGGTCTTTAATCTCGTTTACATTGGACTCAAACTCATCCACCTTCAGCTGACCACATCAGAGATATCAGAGATTTATTAACTGTTACACTGTTACCTGTTACACAGTTGCACGTTACACTGTTACCTGTTACACTGTTGTTACACGTTACAACAGTGTAACAGGTAACACTCTTACACGGTTACACTGTTACCTGTTACACGTTACACATTACCATGTTACACTGTTACACATTACACTGTTACAATGTTTCCTGTTACACGTTACACTGTTACACTGTTACACGTTTACACTGTTACCTGTTACACGTTACACGGTTACTCTGTTACCTGTTATACTGTTACACTGTTACACTGTTACACTGTTACCCTGTTACCTGTTACCCTGTTACCTGTTACACTGTTACCTGTTACACTGTTACCTGATACACTGTTCACTGTTACACGGTTACACTGTTACCTCTTACACAGTTACCTGTTACACTGTTACACTGTTACCCTGTTATCTGTTACACTGTTACCTGTTACACTGTTACACAGTTACCTGTTACACTGTTACCCTGTTAGCTGTTACACTGTTACACTGTTACACTGTTACACTGTTACCTGTTACACTGTTACCCTGTTACACTGTTACCTGTTACACGTTACACGGTTACTCTGTTACCTGTTACACTGTTACACTGTTACCTCTTACACTGTTACCTGTTATACTGTTACCTGATACACTGTTACATGTTACACTGTTCACTGTTACACTGTTCACTGTTACACGGTTACACTGTTACCTCTTACACTGTTACCTCTTACCCTGTTACCCTGTTATCTGTTACACTGTTACCTGTTACACTGTTACCCTGTTCCTTGTTACCCTGTTACCTATTACACTGTTACCTCTTACACTGTTACACTGTTACCTGTTACACTGTTACCCTGTTACCTGTTACACTGTTACCTGTTACACTGTTACACTGTTACCCCTTACACTGTTACACTGTTACCCGTTACACTGTTACCCTGTGACCCTGTTACCTGTTACACTGTTACCCTGTGACCCTGTGACCCTGTTACACTGTGACCCTGTTACCCTGTTACCTGTTACACTGTTACCTGTTACATTGTTACCTGTTACACTGTTACCTGTTACCCTGTTACACTGTTACCTGTTACACTGTTACCCTGTTACACTGTCACACTGTTACCTGTTACACTGTTACATGTTACACTGTTACATGTTACACGGTTACTCTGTTACCTGTTACACTGTTACACCTTACAGTGTTACACTGTTACCCTGTTACACTGTTACCTGTTACACTGTTCACTGTTACACTGTTACACGGTTACACTGTTACCTCTTACACTGTGTAACACTGTTACCTCTTACACTGTTACCCTGTTATCTGTTACACTGTTACCTGTTACACTGTTACACTGTTACATGTTACACAGTTACCTGTTACACTGTTACCTCTTACACTGTTACACTGTTACCTGTTACACTGTTACACTGTTACCCCTTACACTGTTACCCTGTTACCTGTTACCTGTTACACTGTTACCTGTTACACTGTTACACTGTTACCCTGTTACCCTGTTGCAGTTACACTGTTACCTGTTACACTGTTACACTGTTACCCTGTTACACTGTTACCCTGTTACCTGTTACACTGTTACCCTTTTACCTGTTACACTGTTACCTGTTACACTGTTACCTGTTACACTGTTACCCTGTTGCACTGTTACACTGTTACCTGTTACACTGTTACCCTGTTACACTGTTACCTGTTACACTGTTACCCTGTTACCCTGTTACACTGTTACCTGTTACACTGTTACCCTGTTACACTGTTACCTCTTACACTGTTACCCTGTTACACTGTTACACTGTTACCTGTTACACTGTTACCCTGTTACCTGTTACACTGTTACCCTGTTACCTGTTACACTGTTACCTCTTACACTGTTACACTGTTACCCTGTTACCTGTTACACTGTTACCTGTTACACTGTTACACTGTTACCCCTTACACTGTTACCCGTTACACTGTTACCTGTTACACTGTTACCCTGTTACCCTGTTACCTGTTACACTGTTACCCTGTGACCCTGTTACACTGTGACCCTGTTACACTGTTACCTGTTACACTGTTACCTGTTATCCTGTTACCCTGTTACACTGTTACCTGTTACACTGTTACCCTGTTACACTGTTACATGTTACACGGTTACTCTGTTACCTGTTACACTGTTACCTCTTACAGTGTTGCACTGTTACCTGTTACACTGTTACATGTTACACAGTTACCTGTTACACTGTTACCTCTTACACTGTTACACTGTTACTTGTTACACTGTTACCCTGCTACCTGTTACACTGTTACACTGTTACCCCTTACACTGTTACCCTGTTACCTGTTACACTGTTACCCTGTTACCTGTTACCCTGTTGCACTGTTACACTGTTACCTGTTACACTGTTACACTGTTACACTGTTACCTGTTACACTGTTACCCTGTTACACTGTTACACTGTTACCCTGTTACACTGTTACACTGTTACACTGTTACCCTGTTACCTGTTACACTGTTACCTGTTACACTGTTACCTCTTACACTGTTACACTGTTACCCTGTTACACTGTTACCCTGTTACACTGTTACCTGTTACACTGTTACCTGTTACACGTTACACGGTTACTCTGTTACCTGTTACACTGTTACACTGTTACCTCTTACACTGTTACACTGTTACCCTGTTACACTGTTACCTAATACACTGTTACATGTTACACTGTTACCTCTTACACTGTTACCTCTTACACTGTTACCCTGTTATCTGTTACACTGTTACCTGTTACACTGTTACCTGTTACACTGTTACACTGTTACCCCTTACACTGTTACCCTGTTACCTGTTACACTGTTACCCTGTTACACTGTTACCTGTTACACTGTTACCCTGTTACCTGTTACACTGTTACACTGTTAAACTGTTACACTGTTACACTGTTACACTGTTACCTGTTACCCTGTTACCCTGTTACCCAGTTACACTGTTACCTCTTACACTGTTACCTCTTACACTGTTACACTGTTACCTGTTACACTGTTACCCTGTTACAATGTTACCTCTTACACTGTTACACTGTTACCTGTTACACTGTTACCCTGTTACACTGTTACCTCTTATACTGTTACACTGTTTAATATATTAAATGTCACACTATATAAAAATGTCACACTATATGTGTTCGTTTCTCACCCTTGCTGTGGTTGGAATCCCCTCTGTCTTTGCTCGCTGTTCTGCAAGTTTTTTAGCCAGCGCTTTATCTTCATCTCCTTTATCAGACGCTTTAGATCTGAATCACACACCAATCATGTACACGTAAGTGTTACAGTCCTCACAGTTAGTGACACAGTTGACCTTTGACCTCACCTGAGCATCTTTTTACGCTTCTTTTCCTCTGCCTTTTCTTTCTGGGCAGAAGTAAGACTCTCAGCCTCGGCCAGGTTATCCACTGCTATGGCCAAGAACACATTCAACAGGATATCTGTGAGGGACAGTTTAGGAAATAAAAACCACACACACACACACACACACACACACACACACACACACACACGCGCACACACACACATTGGCTAAAGGATACAGTTGCCACAAATGAAAAGAACAATGAAGTATATGCTGACAAGGATGCCAGGCATCACAGGACCTCCATGAGCCATGATACCATCATACATCACAGTGTTCCAGTCCTCCCCTGTCAGGATCTACACAGAGGGACAGACAGACAGAGAGTGAGTGAGTTAGGAGAGTGAAGGAGAGTAGTGTGTACTGTGTGTGTGTGTGTGAGTGGTGTGTGTGTCCTGTGTGTTTGTGGGGTGTGTGTCCTGTGTGTGGTGTGTGTATCCTGTGTATGTGTCCTGTGTGTGTATCCTGTGTATGTGTCCTGTGTGTGTGTGTCCTGTGTGTGTCCTGTGTGTGGTGTGTGTGTCCTGTCAAATCAAATCAAATCAAATGTTATTTGTCACATACACGTACATACAGACTACGACATGCAGTGAAAAGCTTTTTGCATCTGTCCAGTATATGAGCATAACAAAGGAATGCAATTTAGGATAAAAAATAAACCAAAACCAAAAGGAGACAAATAAATAAAAAGTATAAACTATATAAAAACTATATAAAATATGAAACTATATGTGGAAAAATGTGTGTGTCCTGTGTTGTGTGTGTCCTGTGTGCGTCTGTCCTGTGTTGTGTGTTTTGTCCTGTGCGCGTCTGTCCTGTGTGCATCCTGTGTGTGTCCTGTGTTGTCTGTGTCCTGTGTGTGTCCTCTGTTGTGTGTGTCCTGTGTTGTGTGTATCCTGTGTCCTGTGTGTGTGTCCTGTGTGTGTGTGTATTGTGTCCTGTGTGTGTGTATTGTGTCCTGTGTGTGTCCTGTGTGTGTATTGTGTCCTGTGTGTGTGTATTGTGTCCTGTGTGTGTCCTGTGTTGTGTGTGTCCTGTGTCCTGTGTGTGTCCTGTGTTTGTGGGGAAGTCGTGGCCTAATGGTTAGAGAGTCTGACTCGTAACCCGAAGGTTGTGGGTTTGAGTCTCGTGCCGGCCACGACTGAGGTGCCCTTGAGCAAGGCACCGAACCCCCCAACTGCTCCCCGGGCGCTGCAGCATAAAATGGCTGCCCACTGCTCCGGGTGTGTGTTCATGGTGTGTGTGTGTTCACTGCTGTGTGTGTGTTCTTTGGATGGGTTAAATGCAGAGAACAAATTCTGAGTATGGGTCACTGTACTTAGCTGTATGTCACGTCACTTTACGTTCTTTGTTGTGTGTGTCCTGTGTTTCTGTCCAGTGTGCGTGTGTGTCTTGTGTGTGTTCTGTGTGTGTTGTTACCTGGAAGACGGTGATGAGTGCCTGAGGGAAATTGTCAAAGTTGCTCCGTCTAATCTTCTGGTCAGGGAAGTTGAATTTTCCGCCGAACACCTGCATGCCGAGCAGAGCGAAGATGACAATGAAGAGAAAAAGGAGAAGCAGGAGAGATGCGATGGAGCGAACCGAGTTCAACAGAGAAGCCACCAGATTACTGAGAGACGTCCAGTACCTAACACACACACACACACACACACACAGAGTGGCTTGTGGTTTAACATTACACTTTTAGTGTGGACAGTGAACACTAATAAAGATTAAGAGCATGGGGAAAGTGTCTACTTGGTGATTTTGATGAGGCGCAGCAGGCGAATGCAACGCATGACTGAAATGCCCATAGTGGACATTACACCCATGTGGACCAAGATGAGCTCCAGGATCCCCACAGACACGACAAAACAGTCAAATCGGTTAAACAGAGACATGAAATAGGACGGCAGGCCAAGAGCGTACATCTTCATCACCATCTCCACCGCAAACAGAGACAGCAGGGCTTTATTTGAACTCTCTATAAAGAAACAGACACAAAACCAGTCAACATCCTGCACTGTCCCACACTGAAACTGTCCCACACTGGAACTGTCCCTCACTGGAACTGTCCCACACTGAAACTGTCCCACACTGAAACTGTCCCACACTGGAACCGTCCCACACTGGAACCGTCCCCCACTGGAACTGTCCCACACTGGAACTGTCCCCCACTGGAACTGTCCCCCACTGGAACTGTCCCTCACTGGAACTGTCCGCACTGATTACAGACATTATTATGTTAGTCTGCAAAATCTGATGTAAATCTGAGGAGTCTGATGATGTTAGTGTGTTCATGTGGAATGGAAGTTTGGTAAGAGTTTGACCTTGGAAGTCAGTGAGGGACTTGGACTGTTGATGATGCTCCGTGGCTATGACCAGTGTGTTGAAGAATACCAGCAAAAAGACGAGCCGGTAGAAAAGCTTGGATTTCACCCAGACGTGGCATTTTCTCCTGAAAAACCGATTCCAGCGACGAGCATGACGTCTGAGGAGAACGCAATGTTAATTTCAGTCTGAAAGAATTAAAACATCAAAATATATCTCAGTATTTCAGCAGCAGCACAAGGAAGTAATAACTGATTACTGACACATAGTACATGAGTCTGTTTAGACCCTCCAACTCGTACAGACTCTCAGTATCTGAACCTCTCTCCTGCAGTGGCAGCAGACCTGAGGGACATCAGACAGACAGACAGACAGACAGACAGACAGACAGACAGAGTGCCACTTTTCACTTAAAAGTTTTCTTTTTAGTTCTCAAAGGATAGAAGTGATATAAAATAATTTATCTTACAATTTTTATATTTTGTAATATATATTAGATATAATACAAGCTTATACACCTTCATACACTGAGCATAAAACCTCTGATTGAGAAACAGAAACAACAGAGAGAGTCCCAGAGAGAGACACCAGAGAGAGAGAGAGACACCAGAGAGAGAGAGAGAGACACCAGAGAGAGAGACACCAGAGAGAGAGACACCAGAGAGAGAGACACCAGAGAGAGAGAGAGACACCAGAGAGAGAGAGACACCAGAGAGAGAGACACCAGAGAGAGAGACACCAGAGAGAGAGAGAGACACCAGAGAGAGACACCAGAGAGAGAGACACCAGAGAGAGAGACACCAGAGAGAGAGACACCAGAGAGAGACACCAGAGAGAGAGACACCAGAGAGAGAGACACCAGAGAGAGAGACACCAGAGAGAGACACCAGAGAGAGACACCAGAGAGAGAGACACCAGAGAGAGAGAGAGACACCAGAGAGAGAGAGAGACACCAGAGAGAGAGACACCAGAGAGAGACACCAGAGAGAGAGACACCAGAGAGAGAGAGAGACACCAGAGAGAGAGACACCAGAGAGAGAGAGAGACACCAGAGAGAGACACCAGAGAGAGACACCAGAGAGACACCAGAGAGAGAGACACCAGACAGAGACACCAGAGAGAGAGACACCAGAGAGAGAGACACCAGACAGAGAGAGACACCAGACAGAGACACCAGAGAGAGAGACACCAGACAGAGACACCAGAGAGAGAGACACCAGAGAGAGACAGACACCAGAGAGAGACAGACACCAGAGAGAGAGAGACACCAGAGAGAGAGAGACACCAGAGAGAGACACCAGAGAGAGAGAGACCAGAGAGAGAGACCAGAGAGAGAGAGAGACACCAGAGAGAGAGAGACACCAGAGAGAAATAACAGACCCCATAGGGACACCGAGAGAGACTACAAAGGTAAACATGGAGAGGCTATAACGTGTGAGTGTGTATATGTGTGTAGGACCTTGTCCCTCCTGGTCAGGGT
>NC_083481.1:19064523-19074523 GCF_030014155.1 Tachysurus vachellii | reverse complement strand
GAGTTAGCTGTAACCTCATCTATCTGAATTTACTGAGGACCAGAGCCAGAATAAACCGTGTGTGTGTGTGTGTGTGTGTGAGAGAGAGAGAGACCAGGTTGCTGTTGGTGTTGTTCGTGTCCTCCTCTGGCATTGGCATGAACACAGCCAGAGCCACACAGTTAGCAAAGATGGTTAGAAGAATGATGATCTCAAATGGCCTGAAGAGGAGATGTTAAGTAAAAACCCTCAGTGTGTTCAGGACAGTTGAAGTCTTTATGACTGCAGCCATCAGCAGCTGCTGATCTTTAACATGTGATCTTTAACTCCTGATCTTTAACAGCACATTCATGTGGACATGTGCTGTGTATTTTCCAGCTAAAAAACTCATTCTGCTAATTGCACTAATAAATGACACGACACACACTTCATGCCTCATGCTACTGTGGATTCAACATCTGCCCCACTTTTAAATTATACCCTGTATTATAAAATACCTGACCAGTGACACTGCAACCCAGTTAAAAGTGTGTGTGTTTGTAAGGTAGGATACTTCCACTCCACAATGCTGATGCAGGCTTTACGGAACGGGTTCTTCAGTGTGAGGAAGAGGAGCGAGCGAGCAGGTCGAGGGTTTCCTCCTGTTGCCTGAAGCTTCTTTAATTTCTCCCTCTGCTTCCTCTTCAGTGTCTCCTCATCCATGATGTACGAGCTCATGGGAGCCTCACCTCCACCCTCCATCGCTACACTAACACAAACACACAAATACTATTACATTGTGATTAAAGACAGCGCACACACACACACACAAACACTAATTATGAAACACTGATTACACACACACCTGGAGAAGTCTGGCTCCGTCTTAAATAATCCTTCTTTGTTTATCCTTCTTTCTCTCTTCAGACCAGTCTGTCTTTTACTGCTTGTACTACTCTCTCTCTCTCTCTCTCTCTCTCTCTCTCTCTCTCTCTCTCTCTCTCTCTCTCAATGCAGCTGTCATTTCTAAGAACAAATATAGACAATGCGTGTCACTCAGTATGGAAGAGGAATGTGTGTGTGAATGTTAAAGACCCCACATGGCCCCTCACACTTCACACAAAGACCCCAACATAATAAATATAAATATAATAAACAGTTATAATGTCTGATGACAGAATACGGCTCAATGAACAGATTTATTTATAAACTTTAATATTTTAATTGATTTTGTTCGATACAGAATTCAGTGTAAAATACAGTAATATTGTAATGATCTGTTAAATCATGATTATTATCAGTAAAAACAGAGGACACACAAACACACACACACACACTTTATCTCAGGTTTACACACATGGTGACAACAAGCAGCCTGCTGTGGGCCACAGTGTGCAGTGTGGAGATGTAGAAAGTCATAAATCTGGTCACTGATCAGAACAGCTCAGATATACAGAAGTGTTTCATTAAAATATTACTTTAAATTCACTACAGATTAAACTCTACATTTCTCTACGTGTGACACGCAGTGTGATGTAGAGCATCATTACTCCAACACACACCCAGCAGTGCGGTGAGGAACAAAGAACAGTTTGATATAAAAGGGGCGGAGTCATCAGAGTGTACTACATAGTGTGTAGGGTGATGGAGCAGCGCGTGCAGTGATGCTGACAGATGTTTCTGCTGCTTCTGCTCAGGATCCAGAAGAGTCCCGAGACGCATCACAGCGGCGCGCAGGGGAGGAAGTGATGGAGAGCTCGCGCGAACTGCCTTCTTTGTCTGCACGCACTGCCCCCGCCTGAGCTTCACGCTCATCCACGAGCCGCTGCAAATGCTTGATGTACTGGATGGCGGCTCGTAGCGTCTCCACTTTGCTCAGTCTTTTGTCGGCGGCGGTCCCGGGAAGGTGCTCGCGCAATTTGGCATAGCCCTGATTTACGCATTTCACGCGCTGCCTCTCTCTCTCGTTACGCTTCTGAATGAAGGCGGGCTCGAGCGCGCACTCGTACACGCCAAAGCGCCCGTGGAACGGACCGAGATACGGCACGAGCGGCGCGGCAGCACCAGGAAAGGAGCCGTCGTAGAGGCGCGGCCCCGCGTTGCGTGGGTAAATGAGCAGCGGGAGCGCGTGGCGGAAACGTGCCGGGTGGAACTGCGTGTTAGCGCGCTTCAGAGAGTGACCGGCAGAGGGCGAAACCACACTGTAGGGGCAGTAATGCTCAGAGAGCGGCCGAGAGAACGCAGAGTTCATGATGGACTGGGGTCGAATCTTTAATGTAATATAAAGCTAATAACGGAGCGCTCGCGGCACCACTGCTGTGTCACAGGGTTTAATGACAACAGGAAGCTGTGACGACACTACACGAGCACTACTGTAACACTGTAACAGTCCTTACGTCATCATCATCATCATCATCACACACTGTTTGCTGGAGCAATGCTCAGTGAGGAAACTCCATCATCATCGTTACTTTCACCTTCTCCCCATGCTTGTGTAGATGAGCTTGGTGTATTTCTCTGTTTTCATCTCCCTCTTCCAAACGTGACACTAGAGCAGACATGAGAGTTTAATATTAGTCTTAATAATAATAATAATAATAATAATAATAATAATAACAGCAATAATAAATATTCCCAATATTGACAGCTCTATATGGTGTGTGTTGTTAATCACTGAGATTAAAGCTGCAGCATCAATGCTCTCTCTCTCTCTCTCTCTCTGTCTCTCTCTCTCTTTGTGTGTCTCTCTCTCTCTGTCTCTCTCTCTCTCTCTCTGTCTCTCTCTCTCTGTCTCTCTCTCTCTCTCTCTCTCTCTCTCTCTCTCTCTCTCTCTCTCTCTCTCTCTCTCTGTGATCATTACAGTATAAAGAATGAGCTGGAAAGAAGTGTGTAAGAGGTGAAGCTGTTGTTTACCTGTACAGGTGTGTAAGAATTTGCTGCAGTCCATCAAAATTCACAAAGCATTGTCTCTGTCTGCTCATACTCACATGCTCACAACACACACACACACACACACACACACACACACACATCTGAGCGATGTTAAAATAGCATAGGTGAGGTGATTGTTCTCTCTTTACTACCTCCGATGCCCCGCCTCACAGTGGGGCGTGTACAGTTTGGAGGAATCTGTGTGTGTGTGTGTGTGTGTGTGTGTGTGTGTGTACAGTAGTTGTGTATTTCAAAGGGAGAATGAAGCACAGGATGTAGAGTGAGATAGAGTGTGTTTTGGGTTACAAGCTGGTGTTGACTGGCTGAAGAGGAACAGCTGCAAACACTAATTAACATCCGCTCACACTACACTACACTACACTACACTACACTACTGCTACACTACACTACTACTACACTACTGCTACACTACTGCTACACTACACTACACTACACTACACTACACTACTGCTACACTACATTACACTACACTACTACTACACTACTGCTACACTACACTACACTACACTACACTACTGCTACACTACATTACACTACACTACTGCTACACTACACTACACTACTACACTACACTACACTACTACTACACTACACTACACTACACTACTGCTACACTACTGCTACACTACACTACACTACACTACTGCTACACTACATTACACTACACTACACTACTGCTACACTACTGCTACACTACACTACACTAAACTACACTACTACTACACTACACTAATCGCTACATTACTCTACACCACACTACACTACACTACTGCTACACTACATTACACTACACTACACACCTGCTACACTACTGCTACACTACTGCTACACTACACGACACTAAACTACACTACACTAATCGCTACACTACACTACACTACACTAATCACTACACTACTCTAAACCACACTACACTACACTACAACTACACTACTACTACACTACACTACTGCTACACTACTGCTACACTACACTAATCTACACTACACTACACTAATCACTAAACTACACTACACTACACTACTGCTACACTACACTAAACTACACTACACTACTGCTACACTACACTACACTACACTACTGCTACACTACATTACACTACACTACACTACTGCTACACTACTGCTACACTACACTACACTACACTACTACTACACTACACTACACTACTACTACACTACACTACACTACACTACTGCTACACTACTGCTACACTACACTACACTACACTACTGCTACACTACATTACACTACACTACACTACTGCTACACTACTGCTACACTACACTACACTAAACTACACTACACTACTACTACACTACACTACACTAATCGCTACATTACTCTACACCACACTACACTACACTACTGCTACACTACATTACACTACACTACACACCTGCTACACTACTGCTACACTACTGCTACACTACACGACACTAAACTACACTACACTAATCGCTACACTACACTACACTACACTAATCACTACACTACTCTAAACCACACTACACTACACTACAACTACACTACTACTACACTACACTACTGCTACACTACTGCTACACTACACTAATCTACACTACACTACACTAATCACTAAACTACACTACACTACACTACTGCTACACTACACTAAACTACACTACACTACAGCTACTCTACACTAAACTACACTACACTACATTACACTATAGTACTCTACACTACACTACAGCTACACTACACTACAGCTACACTACATTACACTATTCTACACTACACTATAGTACTCTACACTACACTACATTACACTACAGCTACACTACACTACAGCTACACTACACTACACTACAGCTACACTACATTACACTATTCTACACTACACTATAGTACTCTACACTACACTACATTACACTACAGCTACACTACAGCTACACTACAGCTACACTACACTACACTACACTACACTACTGCTATAATACGCTACACTACAATACTCTACAATGCAAGCGGTTGTGTGTGTGTGAGTGTGTGTGTGTGAAAATGTTCTGTGTGTTTGAGTGTGTGTCTGTGAAAATGTTGTGTGTGTGTGTGTGAGTGTGTGTGTGAAAATGTTGTGTGTTTGAGTATGAGAAAATGTGTGTGTGTGTGAAAATGTGTGTGTGTGAGTGTGTGTGTGAGAAAATGTTGTGTGTGTGAGAGTGTGTGAAAATGTGTGTGTGTGTGAAAATGTGTGTGTGTGAAAATGTGTGTGTGTGTGTGTGAAAATGTTGTGTGTGTGTGTGTGTGTGTGTGTCTTTGATGGTGATAATGTGTGTTTGTGGAGATTCAGATCAAACTGTTTCCCTGATTAGAGAACAGACAGTGGATTTAGATCCTTGCGACTCCACCTTCACCAAACACTCATTAGACTTGTCTAGATCCTGCACTTTTCATGGCATGTGGCCTCATAATGCTTTATTTCCCCAACGCTTATAAAGAAAGAGATAGATAGATAGATAGATAGATAGATAGATAGATAGATAGATAGATAGATAGATAGATAGAACTTTATTGTGATTGCATATTACAGGTACATAGCAATGAAATAATAGAAAATATTGTACAAATGAATATACAGATAAATATGTAAGTATATGTAGAACAATTTTCTTCTCTTCTCTTCTCTTCTCTTCTCTTCTACATTAAAACCACCATCTCCATTGAGAATTTCTGTTTATTCTTCTTGAAACACTTGTGTGCCATTTCAGTATCAGTTCTACTACATGCTGTAAACTTGACTCTATCTCACAGGTAAAATCACCAGGGGGTTTGTTTGTATCTCAGCACTTCAGTCGTGTCATCTCCAGCCCAGACCCCTTACTCACTTCATTCATGCAGCATCCTCATGTTCCACCCCAACCCTAACTGTACTGGCCAACAAGAACATTTCTGTTTTTGATTAAAGTTTTGGAAAATAAATAAATAAATAAATAAATAAATAAATAAATATTTGATATTAAAGGACATGTCCCTCAGACTCAGCGCTCTCTCACATCTCTATCATCAAAATGGCATCCATTTCTTTACGGCATGTCAGACCAGGTGTATTTCAAGATTACGTGATAGCTTTCTCACACACACACACACACACACACGCACTCACACACACACACACAGGCTTGTTTGCCGGACATGTTTCTTCACTCTGATGATAGATCTTTGCTTTCCAGCATGTGTGGTTTGACTTTGAAGCCAGTGTTTTTAGAATATATATGTATGTGTGTGTGTGTCTCTTCGAGCTTAGCTCATCCAAATCACATCCTGACAAGGTGCAGACAGCTAACGGTTTCTCTTACCTAAACCCAGCTGAACAGTCAAACACGAACACACTCTCAGGTACACACACACAGGTGAACACACACACAGGTGAACACACACTCAGGTGAACACACACTCAGGTATAAAAACACTCACTTAACCACACGCTCAGGAAAACACAAATTCACATGAACACACAATCAGGTGAACACACACTCAGGTGAACACAGATTCACTTGAACACACGCTCAGGTAAACACACTCAGTTGAACACACACTCACTTGAACACACACTCAGGTAAACACACACTCACTTGAACACACACTCAGGTGAACACAGACTCAGGTGAACACAGACTCAGGTGAACACACACTCACTTGAACACACACTCAGGTGAACACACACTCAGGTGAACACAGACTCAGGTGAACACTAGTGTTAATTTCGTCAGACGAGACGAAATATGTTCGTCAACAACCTTATTTTCATGACTAAGACGAGACGATGACAAGACCGCACCACTGTCCAAAAACGCTGACTAAGACTAAATTAACATGCATTATTGTTGACGAAAAAAGACGAGACGAAAATGTTTTGTATAAAATAAAAACGAAGATAAAATCTCTCTTCATTTTCGTCTACAATTGTCTCTGCTTTTTCATCAGCTGTTACGTCTTTAAAATATTCAGCACGAGTTCGCGGCTTCGCGCTGTTTAGTGTGTGTGTGTGTGTGTGTGTGTGTGTGTGTGTGTGTGTGTAGAAACAATTCGTCCGAGCGCAAGTCCACCCTGGTCCAGGCTTTTTGTGTTACATTATATTTCCTGTCACAGGCTCTTTTATTGTACATGACAGCTTCTGTCCCGATGACCGTCTACGATTAAAAGCAGTATGAATAAAGTAAATGTGATGTGGTCAAGTTCGAGTGTCTGTACTGTTTAAACGTGTTCTCAACTTCTCACTGATACTTTGGTGATTCACAGACTGTAAATAGGTTGTGTTTTAGGCCCACAGTAAAGTGGCCTATTCTTTTCTATATTTATTTTATTTCTGATTTGAACAGAAACATGAGACACAAGGCGACCAAAACAGTTTTAAAACCCTTTGTAACTTAAGTTGTCAGTCGGAGTCTGTTGGGCTCCAGCTTTTGAATTGTGTTGTTTAAAATAAAATTCTCTTCAGAACAGGTTCATCATTTGTGAATGTGTCTCCTAAATCAGAGTGAAAACCAGACACGTTTAACATTTGTGTTCAACAAAAATCATCCAACAAGTGTATTTTGTGTACTGAAATGTTTATCAGTAATAATCTCAGTAATAATGTGTTATTTTAAAAAAAGACTACAATTTTTTGACTAAAACTAGACTAAAATGACGAGACTTTTAGTCGACTAAAACTTGACTAACCAAAAAAGAGATGTGAATGACTAAATATGACTAAAACTAACAAGGACATTTGGCACAAGACTAAGACTAAATTAAAAATAGGTGACAAAATTAACACTAGTGAACACACACTCACTTGAACACACACTCAGGTAATCACACTCAGGTAAACACACACTCACTTGAACACACACTCAGGTAATCACACTCAGGTAAACACACACACTTGAACACACACTCACTTGAACACACACAGGTGAACACACACTCACATGAACACACACAGGTGAACACACACTCACTTGAACACACACAGGTGAACACACACATGTCAAACACACACTCACTTGAACACACACAGGTGAACACACACTCACTTGAACACACACAGGTGAACACACACATGTCAAACACACACTCACTTGAACACACACAGGTGAACACACACTCACTTGAACACACACTCACTTGAACACACACAGGTGAACACACACATGTCAAACACACACTCACTTGAACACACACAGGTGAGCACACACTCACATGAACACACACTTAGGGGTGTGTTTTCTTTGGCTTTTTTTGCTTTCAGTTTTTTGAAATCACAAATCATCCCTTTGTATAGATGAAGGCGGAGGCTGATTGACGTCACTGGTTGTTGTTTCTCTCCTGTTTCCTGTTGAAGTTCCGTTAAGCGAATGTTAAAAAAAGACTCATTTACACACATCTCACAGAACCTCTGCATGGAGCTGGTCTGTTGTTCTGCTCAAAATATTGGCACCCATTTGCTTCAGTGTAAAGCCAGGTACATTAGAGCAAAAGTGATTTGCAGAAATTAAAGTGTTGAACATTACAGTTAATAAAATCACTGTAGATCTTCTCCATCTGCCCTAGGCCCATGTTTTTATCTGAGTGAACTGCGCCCCCTGCTGGTGGGGGTCAGAGTCAGCATGTACGTTGCTTTTTATCACATCCGGTTTTTTCATTTCCTGTATAATTAAAAACACGAGTGAATGAATGGAGAAGAAAAGACTCAGAATTTTACACAACAAAATTAGACAAAAAACATCTACAAACACAGGGCTGTCAAGTATCACGCATTGAGCGTAACAGTCACACATTTCAGTCTTTTGACACACAGAAAAACTTTTTGACTATTTATCATATATTTAATAAGCCGCATCACCCAAAATGTATCAGTCCGCACCGCTGTCTCTATGGAACCGGGCAGGAACCAAGCGCGTCTCCTCTGGAGCTCTTAGTCGACCCTGACACTTATCAGCCAATCAAAACAAGAGGCTACACAACAGCCAATCAGAAAACAGCACTGTTGTATCTGGGTAAGATTTAACACAACAACCAATGAAATAAACACACATTCATTAGAGAGGGTATTTTTGATGGTGGGTTTGAACAAAACCTCAACACGAAACAGTTTGTCTCTGGACGGGACATTGTCCTCAATCATGTCCCTAAAAATGTCTGAGCTTGTGCTGAACTGTTTTATATGGGAGCAACATTACACATGATAAAGGGGTCTAAAAAGGTAATAAACACTTACAATAAACACCACCGCATCCCTTCATCTCCTCATCCCTTCATCTCCTCATCCCTTTATCTCCTCATCCCTTCATCTCCTCATCCCTTCATCCCTTTATCTCCTCATCCCTTCATCTCCTCATCCCTTCATCCCTTTATCTCCTCATCCCTTCATCTCCTCATCCCTTCATACTCATTTTCCTCAAACCCAGCATTTGTTGCTACTCTTCATCTTACCATTTATCAAATGTAATCTGCTTAATTTACAAAACACAATCCAAACTCTATAACACTCACACAGATTACTGACAAAAAATAGTTCAGTTCACTGTGAACTTTGAAATGTTTGTGTATTCCACTTGTTTTTTCTACTCTGCAGTTCAATCACCCTGTGTGTGTGTGTGCGTGTGTGTGTGCTTGTGTGTGCGTGTGTGTGCGTGTGTGTGAGTGTGTTTGTGTGTGAGTGAGAGTGAGTGAGATTGTGTGAGTGTGTGTGTGTGTGAGAGTGAGTGAGAGAGTGCGTGTGAGTGTGTGAGAGTGTGTGTGAGTGTGTGTGTGTGTGTGTGTGTGAGTGAGAGAGAAAGAGAGAGAGAGTGAGAGCGAGAGAAGAGACAGACAAGAGTGAATAGAGGTGCTATGATCCCTCATAAACACAGCTGTGGTCTGGGGTCATGACCTCATTGTGTCAGAGTTCGTCATCACAGTGGCTAAAGCATATTTCCTGTTTTGTAGCTTCATCCTGATCATGTGGACATCGAGGACATTCTGCCATGGAAGACACTGAGTCAACCATTTTGGCCATGAAGAACAGAAAGTCAGTGGAGTCTGGCAGAGATCCCTCACCATACAGAGGCCACACCTCCCTAAGGGCAGGTCCAGAGGAGGA
>NC_083481.1:19049523-19059523 GCF_030014155.1 Tachysurus vachellii | reverse complement strand
TATATTCTGCTGCAGCGTCAACATTTGTTGCTGCAGCAATTCCAGGTCCTACACATCATCATCATCATCATCATCATCATCATAAAAAAGCCTGATTTTGTTAAAGTGTAAAGATGAAATTTATTTGATTTGTTGGTGCAAATCAGTTCCAATATTACAAAGGAACTGATTCATTTGGGAATCACTTTTCAGTCGGGTGTAGTGTGGTGTTGTGTAGTGTAATGTAATGTTGTGTAGTGTAGGGTGTAGTGTGGTGTTGTGTAGTGTAATGTAATGTTGTGTAGTGTAGGGTGTAGTGTGGTGTTGTGTAGTGTAATGTAATGTAGTGTAGTGTAGGGTGTAGTGTGGTGTTGTGTAGTGTAATGTAATGTAGTGTAGTGTAGGGTGTAGTGTAGGGTCTAGTGTAATGTTGTGTAGTGTAATGTTGTGTAGTGTAATGTTGTGTAGTGTAGGGTGTAGTGTAGTGTAATGTTGTGTAGTGTAGGGTGTAGTGTAGTGTAATGTTGTGTAGTGTAGGGTGTAGTGTAATGTTGTGTAGTGTTGTGTGTACCTGTGCTGCAGTTTTGGCTTCATGCTCTGCCCCCTTTGCATTCTCTCCCACATTCTCCACTAGTTCCCTTCCTTTGTGCACTTCCTCCTTTAGGGGGTCCAGCATAGCGTGCAAAGTGTCCAATACCCCTAGCCCTCTGTTTACTAAACCCTCGACAGGAAACAGAACATCCTTCACCTGAGACAAAGACACAAAGGTAGAGAAGGTTCCAGGTTTAGAGAAGGTCCCGGGTTTAGAGAAGGTCCCGGGTTTAGAGAAGGTCCCGGGTTTAGAGAAGGTCCCGGGTTTAGAGAAGCCCAAGGTTTACAGATGCTGAATGTTTACATACGTTTTGGATATCATTTCTGACTTGGTTATTGTTGTCAAGGTTGTGCTGCAGTTTTTCCTCCATGTCAGCGAGGGCGCTCTCACCATGATTCAGGGATGCTAGAACCCCATCAGTGGTGTTCTGCAGATCCAGGGCCATGTCCCTACAAGACAAGGACACACACACACTCGCATTAATTGAGGAAACAAATTAGTGTGTAACACCGTAGTTTTGATGGATAGTTTTCAGCCTGTTGTGTGTTAGTGTGTTTGCATGTTGTGTACCTGGCGTTCTTGGCGTTCTGCAGTAATTGCCGTGCCTCCTGTAGCTGTGAGCTGGCATTCTTTAGGACCATGCTGGTGTCAGGCAGCAAGGCAGCAACATCCTGAATCTCTTTCAGCTTCTTTTTAAGGGCATCAACCGTCTCAGGCAGCTTCACCCCCAACACACCCTCACACACACGCTGCACTGCTGCAGGGTCAGAGGTCGGGTCTACACACACACACACACACACACACGACTAATAAATACATATACATGAATGTCGATGTTCATATGTTTATGAACTCATATACGAAATGTTTAATCCATTTTAACGTGCATCATCTGCAGAAGTCACCTGACAGAAAGTCCTTCAGCTTCCTAACGAAGTCTCTAATGTCCTTCAGTCCCTCGTCAATGTCATCACGAGCATGCTTCGTCTGATTGGACAGCTCATCTGCAGATGCTCTTACCTGATTGGTTGAGTCCTGGGACTTCTGAATCTGCAGATCAGAGGGCAGTATTTCTAACTTCTGCTATCAACTATTTGTGTGTGTTTGTGTGTGTGTGTGCGTGTGTGTGCGTGTGTGTGTGTGTGTTACCTGCTTGTATGCCTGAGAGATGTTGTCGTTGAGTTGTTTCAGTTTGTCTTTCACCTTCACTGTGTTTTGCTCCGCCCTCTGACTCCATGGTAAAGCTCCCACACACTTCTGTCCTTCAACACAGCGGGATGCTCCGTCTTCAGGACACAGCTCATCATCACACTGCTGTGGTGTACACGGTGAAACACGCTTCCTACCACACACCTAACCACACAAACATAAAGAGGTGCAGTCTGTCATACGCTGCTTATTTACAATAGTTAACCTACTTAATTCTGCATGTAAATGTATGCAATGTAGCTGACACTGAGTCATAGTGGAATGACCTATTGATGTTAATAGTCCTAATTCTACTCCAAGGTGGGCTTTATTCGTTGGTATTCTCACTTGTTTGGCTGTAGGTGTGAGGTTTGGACGGGTTGCCAGGTCCTCCATGAGCATCTGCAGGTTCTGCATGTTTATTGGCTGTACATGCTGTAGGCCTTTAATGGCATCCTCTCTGACTGACGCTGACCTGTCCACAGTGTTTGCAGTTCTGTCTGCACGTTTCACAGCGTCTGTGGATCTGTTGAAGGCATTTTTAACAGCATCCAGGACTCCTACAAACACACACACACACATTATATATCTGTATGTATATACACACACATTTTAAAGTATGATAACTATTTACAGGAAACTCCAATGTATTTCTGTTTTTCTCTCACTGGTGTGTGTGTCTGTGTGTGTGTGTGTGTGTGTGTGTGTGTACCAGCATAGTTAGAGCCATTGAAGTGTGTTGATGCTTGTTTCTTGGCATTGTAATTCAGGTGAAGGTTAGAGAGCTGTTCCTGGAGTCTGCTCAGGTCCACCTCCAGATCTGGAGTATAAACTACACCTGTACGCCTCAAATCCTCCTCCACCAAGTCCAACTCAGACCTGAGAGAGAGAGGTAACACTATGTGAGGACATTACTCTGTGTGTGTGTTGTGTGTGTGTGTGTGTGAGGGAGAGAGACTCACCGCAGTGTGTGTAAAAGGAGTGTATAGTTGTTGTATAGGTCTCTGTCATTAGGGAGCTGCTGCAGGGCACTGAGGAGTTGCTGAAGTTTTAGCTGTGTGTCTGTGATGCGTATAAGTGTGTGTACAGGTATTTGTGTGGGCAGTGTGTGTGTGAAGCGATGCAGACGGAGTTTGAAGTTCTGTAGCTCTCCATCGAGTAAGAAAAAGCAGGATGGACAGATGGGGCAGTTAGGGAACTGAGCACAGTGACCACGCCCACACATGTCACACCTGTCCCCTTCCACACCTGGCTTGCACACACACACACCTGTACGACGGTCACAGCCCCCGGACACGCTACCCACATGGTCACACACACATGCTGGCAGGGGCAGAGAGGCATTATTATTATTATTATTATTATTATTATTATTATTATTGTTGTTGTTGTTGTTTTATTACTGAGACAAAGAGAGTGACACAAGAGTCTTACGTCTACAGCCAGTTAGTGGGTCTCCAAATGTGTTTTCTGGACAGCTGCTGCAGGTTCGACCCCCAAAACCAGAACGACACACACACTGACCTGTTAACTACACACAAACACACTGACCTGTTAACTACACAAACAGTGACCTGTTAACTACACACACACACTGACCTGTTAACTATACACACACACACTTTCCCATGAACTTCCCATTCATATCTTAAACATTATTACAGAGTTAAACACTATGCAGAAGTTATAGAAAGTGTTTTTGTGGATGATTTGAGGAATGAATTAAAGTATCTGTGTGAACGGAGCAGAAGAAGTTTGAGGTCATTCATCTTACAAACAGATGGAACATTCGAACACTTATTATGCGTCAAGGTCTCGAGCATTCCTTCTTTGGGCTACTGGTCAGAAGGTCATGAGGCTTTTACAAGCTGCAAGCCCTTAAGTGCTCAGATGTATAAATGAAAGCTCATACCTGGTCACAGGAGCTGCCAACGGCGTTAGTGCGGTCACAGGCGCATGCTCTACATCCTGATGACAAGTTCCAAAATCCCTCAGCACACCGGTCACATGACCTTCCTACCACATTTGGCCTGCACACACACTGACCTGTCACTGCATCACACACACTGTGAAGAGAACCGAGTGCACTGCAGGAGCACTCTACACACACACACACACACACACACAGTGTACTGATGATGGTGTTTATTTGACCCATACAGTTAATATTATTATTATTATTATTATTATTATTATTATTATTATCTTAGTGAAATATAAAAGTTAAAGGTGACTCACTGGAGCAGCCAAGTGAGTTCAGACTGCTGAGGCCATAGTGTTCAGGTTTACAGCGGTCACACTGCGCTCCTTCCACATTCTTCTTACAGAGACATTTCCCTGTGACCTCGTCACACTGACGCCTGACCTCTGACCCCGCACTGTCACATTGACACCCTATACACATACACAAATCATCAGCATAGGGATGAAACTGCAGTGTGTGTGTGTGTGTGTGTGTGTGTGTGTGTGTGTGTGTGTGACATACGTAAGCATGCATCAGGTCTCTGCATGCTGCTCCTGGGGTTCCTGTAATAGTTGTTAGAGCAGTTCTCACAGTGTGTTCCTGTTGTGTGGTGTGTACACGCCTCACACACTCCACCACTCCTTCGGCCACTCAGCTCATACAGCACAGGGTCAAAATGGCAACGATGGGCGTGATTATTACACTCACAACCTATAACACACACAAATATATATATCATATCCTTATATCAGTCAGCTCCCTGAGATGATGTGAGGAAGAAACCTTGAGAGGAACCACAGTAAAATAATTTCATTTCTACAACAGTTGATAATATTTTTGCAACCAAGAGTTCCTGATGCACGAATGGGTCAATGGTTAAAAGAAGTCGTGACAATTCCATCAGACATGACAGTAATAGTTCAGTAGTGTCGTACGTTTGCAAGTGTGTGTGTTGTCTCTTTCTGCTGGTTGCCATGGAAGGTCGTTGTAAAGGTCAGCACAGCGCTCACAGTTCACACCTGCTGTGTTGTGTTGACAGTCACATACACTATATACCTACACACACACACACACACACAAAGACATGCACAAGATTAGTTTAGCACTAGAACATCATAAGACAGACACAAAGGCCACACCTTTGTTCACGCTGTACTGTGTGTGTGTTAGAGTACCTCTGTGTTGGGCAGTTTGGAGGTGGGGTCAGGAAGGCAGCGGTCAGCGTGGCCATGGCAGAAGCAGGAGCCAGTTAGCTTTATCTCCTTCAGGGCATAGAAACGTGATGGGTGTCGGCCAGGTGTGTAAGGCACCGCCCCAAACTGAGTCAGGTTCACACGCAGCCCTGTGTAACCTGACAGCCCTGAAAACACCAATCAACCAATCAGAGTGTGAGACACGACAGTTTAGAAACACTCAGTTAATGAAAGACTGAAAAAGTCAGAGACTCTAAGGCCTAGTCAGTCTGACTGGAGGATGCTTACTCTCAATCTTATGTTCATGTGGGTGAGGAATGCTGGAGTACTGCAGCAGAGGGTGGAAATACACCTGACACACACACACACACACGTCAATCACTACTGTTAACAAAAATAATCAATAATCATTCATAATCAGTTCATGGAAAAATAGAATTATGTTTTCTTACCCTTTGGTCCTGGAAGGGGTTATTGGCGTTGGATGGCAGTGTGTAGCAGTGGGGGTTGTCGAGGTCAGAGGTCGTTGTTAGGACGTGAGGAAAAGTGGATTCACAATCAGTGGCCATGTAGATCACTGGTGTCCACGACCTTCCAAAATCAGACGACCTCTCAATCACCAGAGCATCTGGCCTGGGACCCTAGGGGGAAGGGTCGTGTGTGTTAATGTGTGTGTGTGTTTGTTACTGTGTGTGTGTGTTAATGCATATGTGTATACCTTGAAGTACAACAGTAGGTTGTCAATATGAAACAGCGCTTTCAGGTCCAACTCTACAGTGACAGAAGACACATCTGCGAACACACACACACACACACACACACAAGCAATATGTACATTAAAGTTTAGTAATCACATTGTAATGATTGTGTTCGTGTGTGTACATGTTTATGTATGTGTGTATATGTATGTGTGTACGTGTGTGTATATGTGTGTGTACACATGTGTACGAGTGTGTATGTATGTGTGTGAATGTGTGTGTATACGCATGTGTGTGTTTAAATGTGTGTGTGTATGTGTGTGTAAATGTGCTGTGTAAATGTGTGTGTGTGTACATGTGTGTGAGTGTGTGTGTGTGCATGTGTGTGAGTGTGTGTGTACACGTGTGTATGTGTGTGTGTATGTATGTGTGTATGTGTGTGAAAGTGTGTGTATATGCATGTGTGTGTTTGCATGTGTGTGTGTGTGTGTGTAAATGTGTGTGTGTGTACGTGTGTGTGAGTGTGTGTGTGTACATGTGTGTGCATGTGTGTGTGCATGTGTGTGTGTATGTGTGTACATGTGTGTGTACATGTGTGTGTATGTGTGTGTGTGTACATGTGTGTGTGTGTACATGTGTGTATGTACATGTGTGTGTATGTGTGTGTACATGTGTGTGCATGTGTGTGAGTGTGTGTACATGTGTGTGTACATGTGTGTGTATGTGTGTGTACATGTGTGTGAGTGTGTGTGTGTGTACATGTGTGTGTATGTGTGTGTGCATGTGTGTGAGTGTGTGTGTACATGTGTGTATGTGTGTGTGTATGTGTGTGTGTACATGTGTGTACATGTGTGTGTATGTGTGTGTGTACGTGTGTGTATGTGTGTGTGTACATGTGTGTGTACGTGTGTGTGTACATGTGTGTGTATGTGTGTGTACATGTGTGTGTACTTGTGTGTGTATGTGTGTGTACATGTGTGTGTACATGTGTGTGTATGTGTGTGTATGTGTGTGTGTATCCTGACCTTTCTTGCTCTGCCACCAGCGCCCAGCTCCTGCTGCACTCAGAACGTTATGGATTGTGTGTGAGTTTTGACCTTCTGCAGTTCTTGAGTCACATGGACAGCACCTCATTTTCCACTGCACACACGCACACACACATATACACACACACACACACACACACACACACACACAGAAGTAAATAATATTTTAACATCACTTCTCCCTGTGTCCCAATAACAATACAAAATAGTGTTCTATTTAAGGCATGAGGATTAATTTGTGCATTAAATCTCCTTAATCGCTTCTATTTGTGCATTAAGTTTTTGTGTGTGTGTGTGTGTGTGTGTGTGTGTGTATACCTGTCCTAATGGTGTACAAAACACCTCAATACCAGTGAGACCACATGTAGACGAGGCTCTGAGTTCAATCTCTCTGCCACTCAGTAAATCACCAAGCGGAGGATAACACGCCCCGCTCACACACTCCTGCTGTGCCACACACACTACTGCTAATGCTGCAACAAACACACAGATGTTCACACAGTGTAACTAAGACAGGGAGAATAAAAAACATGATTTCTAACTCTGAAATACTCCACAGTACTCAATACTACAGCTTTATATGTGTATGAATTATAAAACTCACGTTTAATACAGTGTAATATTCTATTAGAGTTCAGAGACTCAGACAGTGTGTGTGTGTGTGTGTGTGTGTGTGTGTGTGTGTGTGTGAGAGAGAGAGAGAGAGAGAGAGAGAGGATAAAGTCGTACCTGCAGTGATCTGTAGAATAATTAGAGTCTTCATACTGGAGAAATAAACACAACTGCTCTATAACACTCAGCTCAGCCGCTTTTATACACTGACACACCTGTGTGTGTGTGTGTGTGTGTGTGTGTGTGTGTGCGTGTGTGCGTGTGTTTTGAGTCATTATTGTGACGGGCGTGGCACTGTGAGGAAGTGTGTATCACAGTACTGTGTACATGCCCATACACACACACACGTCTTGATGAGTCAAAACTCAATGCCATAAACATCACCCTTATACCCCGACCCTAGACTGTAGCCCCCTAACACTGACCTTTATATCACTTTAAAACACAACTATAACCAAAACCCAAAGACTAAACCTCTAAGATGTTATGTGCTAATGTTTAGACATGTTCCTGAGAGTCGCATTCAGACATGTTGAAATAAATAATGTTCGAGTTCTCTGTCTTTTTTCTCCTGACACTGATGTTCATGTACCTGCACTACTGTCTCAGATGTCTGTACATTTCTACACTGTTACTGACACAATAACACTAAGCAGTTTCCTTTCACACTTACAGTAGTGTTTGACTCTTAATGTTAATGTCATGTCAATGTCAGGCTTCATACCTACTGAAGCCATTTATTTAATAATCTTTTGGATATTTAAGGTATTAAATACTTTGTAAGGAGTTTTTACATTTACAGCATTTGGCACATGGCCTTAAACAGAGAGAGCTTTGGATTTAAGATGCAGCTCATAATATTCAGCGGATGTGTGAGCAATAATCCTGCTCACGTTACAGCTGCTTCTTCACACACACACACACACACACACACACACACACACACACACACACACACACACACACACAGAGAGAGCAGAAGTTTAAACTGGATCTGCTCCACCCATAACCTAACACACCACCAAGGTGTGGATTCTTCTCCTGTAACTACACTCTAACACTACTCAAACGTCACTGGTGGATCAGTGTGAGGAAGATTCCTGGTGTTTTCGAGTCACTAATCATTTAATTATTCAGTACAGTTCATTCTGATGATTCTTCTCCTCCTGAAGGGCTTCTGATGTGAATTCACACTAAAAAGAAATCTTCTGTTGTTCTGGGTGTGGTGTTCTATATTGTAGCCCTAGGCTACTGATTTCACCTCATGTTCCTCCACTGCAGGTTTGAACCAGCCAGGTGTGTGTGAGAGTGTGTACAAGTGATTGAATAAGGGTGTGTTCTCTGACTCAAAGACCCACCAGACACAGATTTAACACACCTGAATCTGTCAGACAGGCTTCCATGGTGATAAGAAGTGTGCTGAAATGTCTCTCTCTCAATTCAATTCAGATTTATTTCTATAGTGTTTTTAACAATTGACATTGTCTCAAAGCAGCTTTACAGAACATAAACATAGAACAAAAGGTTATTATAAAGAATAATATAAAGATTAATATTATACAAACGTTCCAGGTTAATATTAGATATATTTAAATGTGTATGTATTTATCCCCAATGAACAAGTCTGAGGTGACTCAGGTGACTGTGGGGAGGAAAAACTCCCTTAGATGGTAAAGGAAGGAACCTTGAGAGGAACCAGACTCAAAGGGGAACCTCATCCTCATCTGGGTGACACTGGGGGTGTGATTATAAATATACAGTCTGATAAATGTTGTAGTGATGAGGAGGTTGTTGTCCTCAAAGACCACATGGAGTTACATCTGCTCGTAGAATGTCCGAATACATCATGAAGCAGAGTCCAACTGGAGCTGGAACATCTCTTAATGGAGATGAAATGTCCCAATACTTCATGAACACACACACACGCTACTTATTCTGTTCAGGACACAGACACACACACACACTCACACACAGACAGAAACACACATACACAGACACACACGCTACTTATTCTGTTCAGGACACAGACACACACACACACTCACACACAGACAGAAACACACATACACAGACACACACGCTACTTATTCTGTTCAGGACACAGAAAGACACAAACACACACACGCACAGACACGCTACTTATTCTGTTCAGGATTTCTGGTAAATAATAAAATAAATGATAAAATAATGTCTAATGTTTATGCGAACATTTTATTTGCTCTTGTCAGGGACGCTGACTAATGAAACAGTGATATTTATTTTTCCTTTGTACATCCGGGTGCTGCTGTTTACTTTGTTGTACGTTTTAGTGCCCACTGGGTGGCGCTGTTTACTCTGACTAACCCTAACCCTAGGTTTTAGTGCCCACTGGGTGGCGCTGTTTACTCTGACTAACCCTAACCCTAGGTTTTAGTGCCCACTGGGTGGCGCTGCTCACCAGCTGTTTGAAGCATTTACACATCCACTAATACTTTTATAATTTTGCACAACACAATATATCGTTAGAGACGCTTAAAGTTAAATACTCAATATTCAGTTTTATAATAATTTATTTGCCCGTAAGATCTTACAAGAGCTCAGCGGTTATACCGATACAGTGGAGACCCGGAAGCGGAAGTGAACACGAGCGCGTGCGCACTGATTCACATGGATTCATTCATCTGTGTAATGAAGTTGTATAGCACAGTTAACACTCATTAATCAGGAAAATCCGAGGGGTTTATTAAGGT
>NC_083481.1:19034523-19047023 GCF_030014155.1 Tachysurus vachellii | reverse complement strand
GGTCTGTGTGTGTGTGTCTGGGTCTGTGTGTGTGTGTCTGGGTCTGTGTGTGTGTGTCTGGGTCTGTGTGTGTGTGTCTGGGTCTGTGTGTGTGTGTCTGGGTCTGTGTGTGTGTGTCTGGGTCTGTGTGTGTGTGTCTGGGGGTCTGTGTGTGTGTGTCTGGGGGTCTGTGTGTGTGTCTGGGGGTCTGTCTGTGTGTGCCTGTCTGTGTGTCTGTCTGTATCTGTCTGTGTGTGTATCTGTGTGTCTGTCTGTGTGTGTATCTGTCTGTGTCTGTGTGTGTGTCTGTCTGTCTGTGTGTCTGTCTGTCTGTGTGTCTGTCTGTGTGTGTGTCAGTGTGTGTGTCTGTGTGTGTGTCTGTGTGAGTCTGTCTGTCTGTGTGTCTGTCTGTTCTTTTTGTGTGTCTGTCTGTGTGTCTGTCTGTGTGTCTGTCTGTATCTGTGTGTCTGTGTATGTGTGTATCTGTGTGTCTGTCTGTGTGTGTGTCTGTCTGTGTGTGTGTCTGTCTGTGTGTGTGTCTGTCTGTCTCTGTGTCTGTATCTGTGTGTCTGTCTGTGTGTCTGTGTGTCTGTCTGTGTGTCTGTCTGTATCTGTGTGTCTGTCTGTGTGTCTGTCTGTGTGTCTGTGTGTCTGTCTGTATCTGTGTGTCTGTCTGTATCTGTGTGTCTGTGTGTCTGTCTGTATCTGTGTGTCTGTCTGTGTGTCTGTCTGTATCTGTGTGTCTGTCTGTGTCTGTGTGTCTGTCTGTATCTGTGTGTCTGTCTGTATCTGTGTGTCTGTGTGTCTGTCTGTATCTGTGTGTCTGTCTGTGTGTCTGTCTGTATCTGTGTGTCTGTCTGTGTCTGTGTGTCTGTCTGTATCTGTGTGTCTGTCTGTGTGTCTGTCTGTATCTGTGTGTCTGTCTGTGTGTCTGTTTGTGTGTCTGTCTGTGTTTATAAGTGTTTAAAACAGTTCCACGTTCTAAACAAGTCATGTTGTTGTTTTCAGGGTTAAAGTTTGGGATGTGAATCAGGAGTCTGTGATCAACACCTACACTGGTGAGAGCATCACCTTTAAACTCTCAGCATCTTTTATAGTCAGCGTGTCATCATTTACATCGTCCTGTTGTGTATTAGTCACAGGTCAGCGGAGCTCATTCAGAACAAAAGAGGAGGTTCAGATGGAAACGTTTCCATTCAAAAAAATCCATTTAAGTGTGATTCAGTGTGCAGTAATTGTGAACAGCCGAGACTGAGCAAGACCTATGAGCTGAAATCCCTCACTGGAGGCTGCTGTTAACATGATTAATGCAGTTGTCCAAAGGTCTGCTGTGTATCAGAGAAGGGATCTTACTAGTGTGTGTGTGTGTGTGTGTGTGTGTGTGTGTGTGTGTCTCTGACCTTCTCAGTGCACTCCATGGCTGTGAGCTGTGTGTCCTGCAGTCCAAATGACCAGTCACTGTTCCTGTCCTGTGCTCAGGTGACCTTTATCCTCATCATCATCATCATCACGTACACATGATCTGTTCCTGCATGAATGTTTGTGTCTGTCTCTCTGAGCTGTCTGTCTGTCTCTCTGAGCTGTCTGTCTGTCTCTCTGAGCTGTCTGTCTGTCTCTCTGAGCTGTCTGTCTGTCTCTCTGAGCTGTCTGTCTCTCTGAGCTGTCTGTCTGTCTGTCTCTCTGAGCTGTCTGTCTGTCTCTCTGAGCTGTCTGTCTCTCTGAGCTGTCTGTCTGTCTCTCTGAGCTGCCTGTCTCTCTTGTTTAGGACGGACGACTGTTGCTGTGGGATCGTAGAAAACCTAAACCTGCCTCTCGCTTAGGTAACACACAAACGCTCACTTGCTCACTCCTATGGTGGTACAGTTGTTGGTGTCACTGCCTGAGATTCACTGTGTGTGTGTGTGTGTGTGTGTGTGTGTGTGTGTGTGTTTGTGTGTGTCAGACGTGGTTTCTCCAAGTTCTGTGACTGCTGTTGTGTGGCATCCAAATCATAGCAGCACCATCGCCTACGGTAAACTAAACAACTACATTTTTCTGTGGTTCAGTGCATATGAATCCTGTAGATGAGTGACTGACGTGTGTGTGTGTGTGTGTGTGTGTGTGTGTGTAGGTGATGAGTTGGGAAGGGTAACTGTGACAGATTTCCAGGCTACAGGAAATTCACAGACGACGAACCCACACACACGCAGAGTGTCAGAGCTCACCTTCTCCTCACACAGGTACACACACACACACATCCTCTGCAGGACCACAGCGCAGTGGAAACAGTTATGGTGTTTGGTAGCAGCACTTATCCAGAGTGTCTTGCGTACATCTCATTTATTCAGCTGAACAGTAGAAGATTAAGGGCCTTGCTCAGGGACCAGGAGTAACAGCAGCACAGCTAATGTTCTTTTACTAACTGTTCATTGTTGTGAACGTGTGTGTGTGTGTGTGTGTGTGTGTGTGTGTGTGTGTGTGTGTGTGTGTGTGTGTAGTTCTCCTCTCCTCGCCTCAGTGAGTGATGACTGCACCGTCACTGTGCTGAACACAGAGCTCAGAGAAATGTAAGAACATTCACTCCCACACATACTTGTCATTAATAGTGATTGTTATAACTGTTTGTGTGTGTGTGTGTGTGTGCAGTTACAGAGACAGTAGACACCAGGACTTTGTGCGTGGTGTGTGTTGGGCTCCGGGCGGCTCAGATGTCCTGACCACTGCAGGGTGGGATCACCAGGTTCTCCATCACAATGTGCAGGAGACTCGCACTTAATACACACACACACACTAAACACACAGCCCTGCATCCATCAGTGTTTAATAAAGTGTGTCTTCAGTCAAACTGAGTGCCTTGTTCATACTTTTGCACTGACACCTCCTCATAGTTATCACAGTGTAAAATGTGCATGCAAGCGCGCGCACACACACACACACACACACGTGACAAAGTGTAGTGGTGTGTATTTTTAATTATCATATTACAGACAAGATGTGTTATTCTTCCGAATGACCTCAGCGCACTTCTTGTGTGTGTGTGTGTGTAAGAGAGAGAACAGGTTGTAGTCAGAGTTTATATTATTTGAGTATCTCACATTATACTGCACACTGTTAAAATGCCTACAGGTATTTGTTGAAGTTGACAAGAGGAAGTGTTGAGTAATGAGGGTTAGGGTTAGGGGGTTAGGGTTAGTGGGTTAGGGTTAGTGGGTTAGGGTTAGTGGGTTAATGGGTTAGGGTTAGGGGGTTAGGGTTAATGGGTTAATGGGTTAGTGGGTTAGGGTTAGTGTGCATTAAGTCAGTGTGTTTCAGTGCAGTGTGATGATAAACCTTTGAGTGATCATTGCCAGATGAGTTGATATTGTAGTGCGCTCACACACACACACATCAGTCAACTGTTCATTGTTCAGTGTTTTTGTTTACATTTTTATATTCAGAAAATCATTTACTTAAAGTATATTAACACTGTGTGTGTGTGTGTGTGTGTGTGTGTTTTGTAAAACTGCTCCATGTGTATGATCTAATTAGGCTGAAGAAAGCCCTGTGGATTTGTTGTCATGGTAACAAAAACAACACAAACAGCTTTATAAGAACAGATTATTCCCCAATCATGTCAAATGACACACACACACACAGGTGTCTGATGGTTTATTAGTTATAATACATGTGTGTGTTCAGATACACAGGTATTTAAGTGCTGAGAACTTTTTCCCTTGTTATGATGAAAGTGCACACTGCAGCACTCTGTTGTTCTCACTCTCCAGTTTCATCTGTCCTCAGCGGAAAACACTCAGTATGAATTACAGTGCTGACACACACACACACACACACACACACACAGCGTTAATAATACACTTTAATAACACTCTTACATTTCATGTTTCTACATGTATATAATCACACACACACACAGCTGTACAATCTCTCTGACTTCCTACCAGACGAGGCACTAAACTCTCTTTAACATGCAGCTGATTGTGTTCATTAATGTCGAGCTCTGACACACACGACTGCACCCCAAACTGTGTTCTGATCACAAACACACTTCCACATGTTCACACACACCTCCAGCTCTGACATTGTTGTTTATCACTCTAAATAAGTAAAGACTGTCTGCTGTGTGTGTGTGTTTTGTTTATTTACACAATGATATGTTAACACAAGAAGCCCATTAATATGCACAAGTTCAGCAGTGATGTTTTTCCCTCTTGGGTTTTTTCTCGTTCTTCTTTCTTGTAGCTTTATCTTTAAATATTACAAACTAAATTTTCTCAAACACCAGTGAGTCTGTATGATGTGTGGTACAGAGAGTGTGTGTGTGTTTTTACACACAGACAGATGTCAGTTGAGAGTCCATCCACACAAACACACACACACACACACACACACACAGTTTATGAAGACACTAAAACAGAAAAACAACAATCAGGTGAACTCAACATCCAGAGAAACTGCAAATGTAACATATTTTTCTTCATAAGTTCTTTATACACAGCTCTGTGTGTGTGCGTGTGCGTGTGTGTGCGTGTGTGTGTGTTGAAGGTCACTCGGTTTTGGGGATGGGTGTAATGGGTTGTTTGGTTCCAGGCCTCACTATAAATGTCATCCCAAACTGCTGCTTTGAAGAACCACTGCTGAAGAATTAGAGCAGATTCAGATTTCAGTGTGAACACAAAACATAAACATCTGGAAATGTTTGCAGCTGGTTTTAAATGGTTCCTGTATTTAGCTCCTGTCCTCTTGTCAGTTAAACAGAACACTACACTGGACTTAAATCTTATTTAGGAATTTCAACTTTATTATTTTTCTACTTTCATCTTTATAATAATAATTGATGGAGTAGAGGGTGGAGTTTGGTGGGAATTTACCTGACTGGTGCTTTTGCTTGTGTTTTTCTGATCACTTTGTTCTCAAGTTCTTTCATGTTGAGACTTGAAGACACAGTGGAGCTCTTGGTTTTGGGGGTGGAGTTTAGTGAAGGAACACCCACTGCATCCTCGTCAAATGTTGGAGAGTTCCAGTCATCGCTGCCGGCATCTGCTTCATGGGCGTGAGCAAATTTGGGATCCATTTCTAGCATCTTCTTCTGCAGGATGCTGAGCAGTGTAGCCTGACTGGCAGTAACAGATGGTGGAGCTTGGGGTTGAGTTTTCAGTTGAGCTGGGGGTGGAGCTTGGGGTTGAGTTTTCAGTTGAGCTGGGGGTGGAGCTTGGGTTTGAGTTTTCAGTTGAGCTGGGGGTGGAGCTTGGGGTTGGGTTTTCAGTTGAGATGGGGGTGGAGTTTGGGGTTGGGTTTTCAGTTGAGATGGGGGTGGAGCTTGGGGTTGAAATTTTGGCAGAGATGGGGGTGGAGTTTGGGGTTGAAATTTTGGCAGAGATGGGGGTGGAGTTTGGGGTTGAAATTTTGGCAGAGATGGGGGTGGAGCTTGGGGTTTTGGTTTGAACTGAGTGCTAGAAGCAGCATGAACTGGTGTGGTTGTGCTGGAGGATTTATTACTTGGGGGATTAGTAGGGCCACTTGTGATGGTGGCAGAGTTTAATCGTGGAATTACATCTGCTCTCTTAGCAGGTGGGTCAGGTGGAGGCATACTGGGTGGAGCTTCATCTTCTGGATCAGAATTAGCAAATTCAGGTGGAGGAGGGATGAAGGAGATGGAGTCAATGCCATTGTACTGCCCAGATGGAGATACAATACTTGTAGGGTTTTTTGTAAGAATGATGGAATGTGCAGAGGGTTCAGGTCTAAAGTTAGTAACATTTAGGTTCTCTGTGTTGTGTTTGGACTCCAGGAAGCGACTGGGACTTCCTGGGGACACCGGAAGTCTTGGGGTGACAGTGAATGAGTTTGCTCTAGTGTCATTTTGATGGCTGCTCCCATTGGAAGACTCTACAGAGCTGTTGCTCTTGGTGCTGTTTTCTCTGGAAATGACTGTTCTCTGCTTCTCTCGTTCCTTAGCTGCCATCAGCAGGGCGAGCGGAGAAGTAGCCGCCTCCTTCCCACTAGAAGGTTCATGGGTTTTCAGGTTCTGCAGTTTGCGGTTCAGTAACGGGCTATATTTTCGTGCTGGGTCCACAGGTGTCAAGTGAATAATGTCTTGAGCTGATAGCAGTGTTGCTGACCTTAATGCTGTGGGAGAACCTACTACTGGAGCTGGGTTCTTATTTGGAGCATCTGGTGGTGTCTCTACTTTTGCAGCCATCCTGTTTTCGAGCCTGACTGGTGTTGCTGCTTGCTGCATGTTCTCCTTCAAATCCTGTAGATTCTCTTCCAGCTTTGTGGCTGAACTGTTACGACGCACTGGCTTGACTGGGGGCACAAGGTTTTGGGGTGCACCCATTTCCTTTTCAGATGTTGATGCCTTCCCATTGGCATGATCTCCAACTGAGGTTTTGGAGTTGTTCTCCAAGAGCATGTAATGTGTCTGATCTGATTGACCAGTGAGAATTGTTGTTTTTGGTACAGTGTAAAGTTTGCCTGAATTTTGGGAGTTTTCTGAGGGTGTAGTTGATCCAGATGTAGGCAACTCAAAGTTGGAGATGTATGAGTACCTGATGGGCTTGGGAGGAGGCATCTTCTGGACTTTGGCTGTAGGAGACTGGGATTTCTCTGTTGGGGGCAATGGAGGGGTAAATTTGGGGCACTCTGGGATGTCCTCAGGTAAATCTGTAGAGATTTGATAATTTGGGGGTTTCGGGGGAGCCATATGTGGAGGCCTTAACATGGACAAGTCTACATCTGGCGTTCCTAGTGAAGGTGGCTCAGGAGGGGTTATGGAGGGAGTTTCTAGAGTGGACAGGTCTACAGGTGAATGCGGTTCCCCAAAAAATGCTGAAGGAGGAGCAACATGTCCAGGTGATGGGGGGATGAACTGGGGTGGTGGAGGTGGAGGTGCACTGGAGGGAGGAGGAGGGATCAGAATCTGTTCTTCCTCAAAGTCATCCACTGAGATGATACCTCCATTTGACAGACTGTCTGTCTTACCTGTTCATGGAGAAAACAACGTTAGAGACGGTTTAGCACATGAACAAAAAATGAAACCGTTCATCTGTTCAGCTCCTGTGATTCCTGTGTTCAAGTGTGTTGAGTAAAGAAAAAATATCAAACAATTCTGCTAATGCATAGTTATAAGGTGAATCATTATAAAGAAAACATTTCTATAATAGCCATCAAGTTGTCTGACACTCAATTACTCCTCATAACACACCTGGAACAGAAACACTGTATAACTGATATAGGTGTGTTGGGAAAGTGAACAAAAAGAAAAATGTGGACTGTCAGGATTCCCTAAAGGACTGGGCTGGAAAAGCTTTGTGTAATGTGCAGAGAAATATGAGTCTATTTACTGAAAACACTACAGTGATGGTATAAAAGTACCTGTAGGGCTTTTATTTCCGTTTCACCACCAGTTCCTTTAAAGCCTCCTGATCCCTGACAACTATAATTCACTCTGAATCTGTGTGATGTCTGTCTGTTACGAGGATGTGTTTTTATTCAGGTTACATGTGTGTTCAACATTAGCATAAATAGAGCTAGACAGAAAGTGCTGAACACATTGGAGTATGAAGGCCTCATGGGATGTCTGGGACGTGTCCTCACCTGTGTGGCTGATTTGGGGTGCAGTGAAAAAAGGCAGAACAGGAACTGTTGGAGTCGGAACAGCAAATCCAGCTCCGTCTCCAAACTGATGAGAAAACAGAACACACAACAATTAATTAGCAACTTCCATCTACGCATTATTACAAAGATTTTATTCCATTCTGTCAGTAAAAGTCAGACCTGAAGTCTGCATGTTGTCAGATGTTTTAATAAGAACATTCTTCTTGCCTTTGGGACAGAGCCGTTGTTCTTTAGTCTGTTCTCTGTGTTATTGACCTCAGGCTGTTTATTTGCTCTCTGTCCCTGTTTGCTCTTTCAGGTGAACTCTGGAATTTTTACAGCATTCATGACTGATTTTTGTTATCAACTAACTGGATATTGTTTCTGTTTATTTAAAGCATGAACCATGAAGAAGTTAAGAAAAGGGAAGAAGAGACTAAAAAGATAGAATCTGATGCAGCAGAATTGTCTATTTAAACTGTGAACAATTTAAACTGTGAAAAGTTATGTGATGTGACACGCCTCGAAAATAGTGATACAGTGTGAAATCACTCCAGACTGAACAGACCAGTTTTTAAGCCTTCTTCTCACACACACACAGGGGGTCTATTATTATTATTATTATTGTTGTTGTTGTTGTTGTTGTTGTTGGTAACAGTATTATAAAAATATATAAATAATAATTATATCCACTGGTGATTTTAAGATGCAAAAGAGAGTTAAATAAATATACAGTAAAGGTATGTTGCTGACAAATGGAACTATGGGTGACTGAACACAACAGCAGAAAGAGACACACTTATCACATTTCTGTTTGTGTGTGTGTGTGTGTGTGAGAATGACACCTAAACACTGCTGAGTGTGTTCTTAGTTTCCTAGTAGCAGGTATTTTAAGGAGTGGCTGATATCGCACAGAAAGTTCTCACCAAACTCATTTTATTTTTAGTGAGAGATTATGACACACCTCTGCGTGTGTGTGTGTGTGTGTGTGTGTGTGTGTGTGCGCGTGACCACTTTACAAATGTTGGCCCAGCCTGTGCTGAACCCAAACCAAAGTGAGTGTATTCAAAACACCCTGCAGCAGTCAGCTAACACAGCACACGGTCACTGCACTGCCATATCAGCTGTCAGAGATACTTGACATGTTAAAGGTAAGTTTACTCTCCAAACTGTAGGCACACAGTGAACCATGTGAAAAACATGAAGCCGTCTTCCTGCATAGCTAAAGTTAACGCATTTAAAGCTGTGTGTTTAGTGTGTTGAGTGTGTTCAGCACTCTGTATTTTTTCAGGTAAATGTAAACATGGTCATGTGACTCACCGTGCTGAAATGTTTGACAGTGGGTCTGGAGCGGACTTTAGCTGTACCTGAGTCTGGTATCGTCACTGTGTCAAACACAAACTCCACATTGTCTGTAACACACACATACACACACACGTTTAGACTAGTGCATTAATGTGTGAATATGTTACTGTGGAAACCTGTAGAACCTTACACATCTAACTGAGTTAGCTAACACTAGATGTATTAAATTATTAGCACATGTGCCAAGTCTAATTAGCATATTTCTGCATATTCATTGTCCCTGGTGTAATGAGGTTAAATGTACTGTATGTGCGTTTATTAAAACACATGAAAACAATTTAATGACACATTCTGTTGTTAGGGTTTCTGCTAATAACATCATTCACCTGCGATGAAGTGCTCACTGTGATAGACTGTACTTCACTGACCAGGAGTGTGTGTGTGAAAAAGAGTGTGTTTCACAGTGAGACAGGTACAAAGGCCTACACACACACACGCAAACACACACACAATCACCACTATTTAAAGCTAAACTGTAATAACAATAAAATCTTACCCATGTCTTTCATCTGGACATTGGTGTCGAACAGAGACTGGTTCCTCCTGTTCAGGAAATTCAGACCACCTTTCTTCATCATGGTGAGTGTGTGTGTGTGTGTGTGTGTGTGTGTGTGTGTGTGTGTGTGTGTGTGTGTATGTGTTCAGAAAATCCCAGTGTGTGTTAATGGTCTCATTGATGAACGGAGTGTTGAATCTCATGTAGGTCAAAAAGTGTAAGAAAAATGTCTCCCTGCTTCACTCGTCCTCTCTCACTCATACTCAGTTCCTCCTCATGGCTCCACCCACTAGGTGTGTTCAGGTGAGTTTAACCTGAAACCTTCGTCAGACCTTCTCTGTCATACACAAACACTAACCTATTAGTGTGGACTTGACCCTTTTACACTACATCACATTCTTCTCATTTTCTGAGCATTATTATTATTATTATTATTGTTATTATTATTGTTATTATTATTGTTATTATTATTATTATTATTGTTGTTATTATTATTATTATTATTATTACTGTTGTTCTTTTTCTTTTCTATTTGTTACTATTAAGATGTACAATGTCCATTATAAAATATGTTTATCATACATTTTTTTTTTTACATTTTTTATAAAAATCTTATTCACTATGCTGAGAGAGAATGAGAAAATTTAGAAGGACAGAGAATAAAACTTATGATATTATAGCTGGAGAAAAATTCAATTAGGGAGCTAGCTGTAATAATAGGGTTAGAGCTAGGGGTTGTTGTTAGGGTTAGGGGTTGTTGTTAGGGTTAGGGGTTGTTGTTAGGGGTTAGGGGTTGTTGTTAGGGGTTAGGGGTTGTTGTTAGGGGTTAGGGGTTGTTGTTAGGGTTAGGGTCAGATGTGACTGCCAAGACTTCCTTCTACAAGGAAAAGCTTGAAGCTTTGGCACACAACCCTCAGAAGCTCCACAACATCGTCTTCAATAATCAAACCCCCGGCTCCACCTGCTTTATCCTCCCTGACTGCAGAAGACTTTGCTTCTTTCTACCATGAGAAGATTGAGGAAATCTGCAGGACCTTCACTTCTGCCCCAACAACAATTACATCTCACAGTATGGATTCCCCACTCCTTCGTTGTCTCATTTCTCAACTCACTCTCTTGGTGAAGTTATTTCCTCACACGGGTTCTCTTACCACTGCTATGCTGATGATACACAACTTATCTTCTCTTTCCCACCCTCAGATACCACAGCTTCTGATACAAACAATCAAAGGACAGTTGATTGTCCATGGTTACCCCAAGGTTGTGAGCTGTGGCTGAAGGGGAGATCAGATCGTTGTGCAGGTATATAGCAAGATCATGACCTGGGGATGAATCACCTGATGATCAGCAGGTCAGTTTTTCTAGGATTGAGCTTTAACTTTAACATGGATGAGCAGTCATCCATGATGAAATTTCTGCCAGACATGCTGAGATCTGATGAGAAGCTGTGGTATCTGAGGGTGGGAAAGAGGAGATACGTTGTGTATCATCAGCACAGCAGTGGTAAGAGAACCCATGTGAGGAAATTACTTCACCAAGAGAGTGAGTATACAGGGAGAAAAGAAGAGGACCAAGTACTGAGCCCTGTGGGACACCAGTGGAGAGTCTGTGTGGAGCAGATGTCACTCCCCTCCATGTTACCTGATATGAGCGTCCTTCCAGGTAGGAAGTGAACCGTTCCCAAGCTGATCCGCAAATCCCAAGACTGCTGAGGGTGAATAAGAGAGTCTTGTGGTTGACCGTATCAAACGCTGCTGAAAGGTCAAGGAGGATAAGGACGGATGACAGTTTGGCTGATGTAGCAGCATGTAGTTTCTCAGAGACATCCAAAAGGGCTGTTTCTATGGAATGAGCTGCTTTAAAGCCAGACTGTTGGGACCTTGGAGGTTGTTCTGTGAGAGATAAACAGACAGATGATTATAGACAATGTGTTCAAGAATTTTTGAAAGAAACGAAAGTAGTGATACTGGTCTGTAGTTACTGATGTCTGATGGATCCAGAGCAGGTTTCTTTAGGATGGGAATAACCCTTGCTCTCTTGAAAGTAGTTGGTACCTGACCAGATGTTATGGATCTATTGATGAAAGTGGTGATGAAGGGCAGAAGGTCTTGCGAGATGGTCTGGAGCATAGTGGAAGGGAGTGGATCCAATGGGCAGGTGGATTGCAGGACTGGATAAGTTGTAAAATCTCTTCTGCTGCTACAGTTGAGAAATGCGACAACAAAGGTGTAGGGGAATCCATACTCTGAGATGTTCATTTGTTCATTATATTGTGCTTAAAGACGAAATATATAAATTCATGATATGGATTTTAATGTAATCCTTAATGAGGGAGTCAGAGGTGATGGTGGTGAGGAAATACACTAACAGGATATGAGGAAGCAGACTGAAAAGGGAACCTCATCCTCATCTGGGTGTCACCAGATAACCTCTTAATAAACATGCTATCTAACAGGCTAACAGTCTATTAGAAATGTTATGTGATCAAATGTATGTGCAACATATAATGTCACGAGAACATTTAACAAAATCAATCTATATTTTTTATTTTTTATTAACATTTTTAAATTAGTCATAGATCAAATCAGGCATATCCCATGCTGATTATTTACCACATCATAATTAACCCCTCCCTCAGTGAGGACATTGTGCATCATAATGCAAGTTACATTGTCTGTGCTCAGTTGCCATGGAGACAAATGCAGGACCGGCCCTTCCAGTCTGGCAAATTCAAGCAGGCCATCTCCATGGTGATGAATAGTGTGTGTGTGTGTGTGTGTGTGTGTGTGTGAAAGAGAGAGAGAGAGAGAGAGAGAGTGTTCTGATTTCGGAAGCGATAACTGATGGACACACACACACACACACGGGGGCACTGTTTGCACAGATGCACTTTATGTGTCTAAGACTCACTTTAAGTCCTTAACTCTGTGTTCTATGTAGCTCTGTGTTGTTCTATGTAGCTCTGTGTTGTTCTATGTAGCTCTGTGTTGTTCTATGTAGCTCTGTGTTGTTCTATGTAGCTCTGTGGTGTTCTATGTAGCTCTGTGGTGTTCTATGTAGCTCTGTGGTGTTCTATGTAGCTCTG
>NC_083481.1:19004523-19029523 GCF_030014155.1 Tachysurus vachellii | reverse complement strand
GTGTGGACTTCTCCAGGCTCCTCCTCCCCCTTGCAGCCTTCCCCTCAGGTGTGGCCTAAAAAAGAGCCTCAGGACGTAGAGATGAATGCACCAGCAGCCATGGAGATCCAACCTGCTTCCAGCATGGACACACAGCCAATTACCGACGTGCTGTTCACTACACCGGAGACCTGGATCAGCTCTCTGCCCAGTGAGCAAACGTACACACACTCTCACACACACACACACACACACACCAGCACGCACCAGCACACACTGCACTGTTCCCTGAGTAGCACTAACTACAGTTATTGTCTGTCTGTGTGACCAGTGACGGATCTGGAGGTACAGTTTTATTACCGTGGAAAGGAGGTGTGTCCTGCGGCGACGGTCAGTAACCCACAGGGCTGCAGGCTGTTTTACGGGGACCTGGGGCCCATGGTGAATCAGGAGGAGCTTTTTGGACCTGTGAGTCTGGAGCAGCTGCGTTTCCCGTCCACTGAACACATCACTAACGACAAACAGCGTCTCTTCACCAACCGCTTGCTCGATGTTATGGACCGTGGCCTCATCCTGGAGATCAGTGCACACGACATCTATGCTGTGCGTCTCTGCCAGTGTAAAGTGTACTGGTCTGGCCCGTGTGGTCCAAACGCCAACGCACCCAATCTCATCGAGCGCCAGCGCCGAGTCAAACTCTTCTGCCTTGAGACCTTCCTCAGCAGTGAGGAACAGAACTAACAGAACTATTTAGCTCCCTGACATTCATTTACAATATATTAACCTTTAGCTACCTCTATTATCTGTGTGTGTATGTGTGTGTGTATGTGTGTGTGTATGTGTGTGTGTATGTGTGTGTATGTGTGTGTGCAGGTGTAATCGCTCATCAGCGTGGTCAGACTCCATCTCTGCCTCAGTTCGATATTCACCTTTGTTTTGGTGAGGAGTGGCCTGATGGACGTCCAAGAGAGAGGAAACTCATCATGGTGCAGGTGACAGACGCACACACACACACACACACACACACACACCTATATAAAACTGTCTGTCAAAAATAATAAATAAAAAAATTCCAGATACTTGAATGAATTGTACTCTTAATAGACTCCCTTTGTATCTCTGTGTGTGTGTGTATCTGTGTCTCTGTGTGTGTCTCTGTGTCTGTGTCTCTGTATGTGTCTGTGTGTGTCTCTGTATGCATGTGTCTGTGTGTCTGTGTGTGTCTGTGTGTCTCTGTATGTGTCTCTGTGTGTGTATCTCTGTGTCTGTGTGTGTCTCTGTGTGTGTATCTCTGTGTCTGTGTGTGTGTCTCTGTCTCTGTGTGTCTCTCTGTGTGTGTGTGTCTCTGTCTCTGTGTGTGTCTCTGTGTGTGTGTCTGTGTGTGTCTCTGTGTGTGTCTCTGTGTGTATCTCTGTGTCTGTGTGTGTGTGTCTCTGTCTCTGTGTGTGTGTGTCTGTGTGTGTGTCTCTGTGTGTGTGTGTGTATCTCCGTGTGTGTGTCTCCGTGTGTGTGTCTCCGTGTGTGTGTCTCCGTGTGTGTGTCTCCGTGTGTGTGTCTCTGTGTCTGTGTCTGTGTGTGTATCTCTGTGTCTGTGTGTGTCTCTGTGTGTCTGTGTGTGTGTCTTTCTCTGTTTGTGTATCTCCGTGTGTGTGTGTCTCTGTGTGTGTCTGTGTCTCTGTGTGTGTCTCTGTGTGTGTCTCTGTGTGTGTCTCTGTGTGTGTCTCTGTGTGTGTCCCTGTGTGTTTCCCTGTGTGTGTGTAGGTGGTCCCTGTGGTGGCGAGGATCATCACTGAGATGTTCAGTTCAGATGGAACTCGCTCCTTCGACAGCTCTAGTGTACGTCTGCAGATTTCTGTCCCGGACATTAAGGACAACATTGTCACGCAGCTCAAACAGCTGTACCGACTACTGCAGAATCACCAGGGCAATGAGGCCTGGCCACTCCCACCTGGTGGCCCTGCCCATTTGCCCCACCCCTTGCATGCACAATGATGCCAAAAAACACACACAGCTGTGTTTTCTTGTGTACATTAAAACATGTATTTAGTTTATTGTAATATTATTGTTCTGTAGCATTAAAGGTGGTTGTGTGTTTGTGTTTATAGTATTGGTGGGCATGTCAGCGGGAGGGCGTGCCAGAGGGTGGGCGTGTACAATGTCTTATGCTTATATCAATTTCAAACTGTTTTATTAGTGACTGTCCCCTGATTGGCTAAACACACACTCATTTCCCTTTCACACGTGTGCATTTTTTAAAGTGGACATTGACCCTAAAGTCTATAGTCTGGGGTCTGTCCTAATTCTGTTGTCCCCTAATCCCTTAAAACTGTTCACATTCAGCAGGTCTATATACTGTACCCTCATGTCATTGTTATTTTTAATATTATTATTTCAGATAAAAATAAACATTTTCTAATTAAGATTTTTCAGTTGTTGAAAGATTGATGTTTGAGGTGTGTGTGTGTGTGTGTGTGAGTGAGAGAGAGAGAGAGATACTGCATTTGTACTGTGGAAGAGAATAATGAGGAAGAGGAAAAGGGTTTTTTCCCCCATTTTTTCTCACACACACACACACACACACACTCCCGCGCGCGCACACACACTCACAGAAACACCTGAATGTATGGCTTTTTCTTTTTCACCTGCTGCAGTAACAGCACCCTCCTCTGGCCAAAAAAGTAGCCATAAGTCGTGTGTGTGTGTGTGTGTGTGTGTGTAAGATAAGGTGTGGTCAGGTGTGTATACTGATGACTTTTGTCCTCAGGAGCTATAGCAGAGCTACACACACACCTCTGTATCTGTGGACTTTAATCATATTCTCTGAGTTTACTTCCTGATCTGCAGCTGATCATTTTAAGGAGCAGTGTGAAGAAAGACGATTAAAGCAACGCCACTGAGACTCAGAACAGGTAAAAATCACTTATTTAAAAATGTAAATATATATTAGATTAATTTATTATTAATTAAATGCTATTTAAAAACACACACAGTTTAAATGTATGAAGCAGAACTGGGCTTTAACTGTAAATATGTGACAGTGTAAGTAAAAGGTCATAATTTAGTTTGTCCCCTGGTCACAGTGCCGTGTCCCTACAGGTCAGTGTGTTTGAGTACAGAAAGCTCTGAGGGTCACATTCCACATCATGCTGAATAAATGAGAAGAATAAACACAGATCCTGTCAATAAAATCACACATTTCTGTTTCTAGGTGACGACAAAAAGTTGTTTAATTGAACAGTCAGTTATCAGCGTCAACTTAAGGAGAATGTTAGGACATGTTCATGAGATGGTGAAAGTCCAGTAGAACAATAATGAATAATTTTGGTGATTTTTTTTAAACTGAGCTTGTTCAATTGTGTGTGTGTGTGTGTGTGTGTGTGTGTGTGTGTGTGTAGGGTGACGATGTTCAACACCTATGCAGACTCTTTACAGTCCAAGTAAGACAATACATAACAATAACACAAATACTTACAAACACACCACAATAATGTGTGTGCGTGTGTGTGTGTGTGTGTGTTAGTTACTCTTTAGATGAAACATCCTCACAGAGCTCCAGTATAACACGACCCAGTGGTAAAGCAATCTATGGTGAGTCTATAAATGCACACACAAACACAATGCAATGTGTATGCAGGTTTTTATGTGCGTTATGTGTGTGTGTGTGTGTGTGTAGTACGTAGGAAGGAATATGCCGAGTCCATCAACAAACAGCTGGCCAAGTTTCAGTACAGAGTAGAGGTGAGTTCTAAATCATAGAAATAAAGTACTTTAGCATTAGCTTGTAAACATGGTTCCTTTCCGTTTCCTCCTGTCCGTTTCCTCCACACCACTGGCCCTAACTCTAACCACTGACCCTAACTCTAACCACTGACCCTAACTCTAACCACTGACCCTAACTCTAACCACTGACCCTAACTCTAACCACTGACCCTAACTCTAATCACTGACCCTAACTCTAACCACTGGCCCTAACTCTAACCACTGACCCTAACTCTAACCACTGACCCTAACTCTAACCACTGACCCTAACTCTAATCACTGACCCTAACTCTAACCACTGACCCTAACTCTAATCACTGACCCTAACTCTAACCACTGACCCTAACTCTAATCACTGACCCTAACTCTAACCACTGACCCTAACTCTAACCACTGACCCTAACTCTAACCACTGACCCTAACTCTAATCACTGACCCTAACTCTAACCACTGACCCTAACTCTAATCACTGACCCTAACTCTAACCACTGACTTAGTCTGGTTTTTCTCAGATCCAGTTCAGATCCTGTTTGTTGACTGAGCCTTTTAGCTACAGTTGAAGTGTGTGTGTGTGTGTGTGTGTGTGTGTGTGTGTGTGTGTGTGTGTACAGCACCTGTTCACATGTGAGCTGGATGGTGTGGAGGTCTCAGGACTGCAGGACTGTGTGGAGCGTCTGAAACTGTTAGAAATGATGGGACGAGTGTGGGGACAGGAAATGAGCCTGGAGGTGGACAATGGGAATTTACTGCTGAGAGACATTGAGACACAGGTGAGACTCAGTGAAAGGGACACACGGACACACACACACACACACACACACACACTGCATAAGTTCTCCCACAAGCCTCCACTTGCTCCAGTAGCTGTACTAGTGTTAATATGTTCGTCAACAACCTTATTTTCATGACTAAGACGAGACGATGACAAGACCGCACCACTGTCCAAAAACGCTGACTAAGACTAAATTAACATGCATTATTGTTGACGAAAAAAGACGAGACGAAAATGTTTTGTATAAAATAAAAACGAAGATAAAATCTCTCTTCATTTTCGTCTACAATTGTCTCTGCTTTTTCATCAGCTGTTACGCCTTTAAAATATTCAGCACGAGTTCGCGGCTTCGCGCTGTTTAGTGTGTGTGTGTGTGTGTGTGTGTGTGTGTGTGTGTGTGTGTGTGTGTAGAAACAATTCGTCCGAGCACAAGTCCACCCTGGTCTAGGCTTTAAAAGACATTTAGTCAACTAAAACTTGACTAACAAAAAAAGATATGTGAATGACTAAATATGACTAAAACTAACAAGGACATTTGGCACAAGACTAAGACTAAATTAAAAATAGGTGACAAAATGAACACTAAGCTGTACACATCAGATTAAAAACACCAAGGCTCTTAATACAGTTCAGTTGATTTGTATCTTATGTTTAACAGCTCACATTGTCGCAGTTTTATGTATAGAAACAGAATAAAAAATGTTTTTAAGTTTAAAATGAATTTACTATATAACTCTATCCCTAATGATCAAGTCTGAGGTGATGCACCACTCCTCTGATCTAATAGCACTGCTCCACTGCTTCCACTCTCTGTTCTGGCACCGAGGATTGAACTTCCTCTAGATGTCCCAACAGATGGGTCACACAGATGGGTCCTAAATCTGTGTCCTAGTGAACTAGTAGTAATGTTTTCATTGATAGAGAGACCTCAAAGCACTTTTATATGTCACTCTGGATAAGAGATTCTGTCACATGCTATAAATGAGGTGTGTGTTTGAGTGTGTGTGTGTGTTTGAGTGTGTTTGAGGGTGTGTGTGTGTGTTTGAGGGTGTGTGTGTTTGAGTGTGTGTGTGTGTGTGTGTGTTTGAGGGTGTGTGTGTGTGTTTGAGTGTGTTTGAGGGTGTGTGTGTGTTTGAGTGTGTTTGAGGGTGTGTGAGTGTGTTTGAGGGTGTGTGTGTGTTTGATGGTGTGTGTGTTTGAGTGTGTTTGAGGGTGTGTGTGTGTTTGAGTGTGTTTGAGGGGGTGTGTTGTAGAAGAATTTTATCCATTGTGATATGTAGAAAACAATATCAGCATGGAAATGAGCTACTATCCTCCATCAGCTGCTGTTATTTAACAAACCCCAGTCGTGTGTATCATCGTGTGTGTGTGTGTGTGTGTGTGTGTGTGTGTGTGTGTGTGTGTGCAGGAGGAGTTGGACTGTGTTTCTCTGCTCAGTGTGTCGGAGGTAAACGCCGAGTTGGACACGTGTGTGTTTAATTCTCTGCTGATGATCTCGGTGTGTGAGGGACCTGTTATCAGTGTCTTCATGTTCCAGTGTGACTCTATAAGAGTGAGACAAGCCTCCAACACTGAATTTCATTTATTTTTAATCTAAATACACACTTTATGTAATTGTATTTTAATGAGTGTTGTATTTAGTGTTTGTGATGAAGGGCACTTCCTTTACACTGTACACTACACACTCCTGTCTGTGTGACCTGGGCTTTTTCAGGCTGATTATATAAAGCGAGATCTGGACAGAGTTTTACAGAACAACAACATCGCAAACAACGACAGGTTATTTCCTTATTTTACTGTGCTTCACCTAGTGTGTGTCCCCTAGTGTGTGTCCCCTAGTGTATGTCCCCTAGTGTGTGTCCCCTAGTGTGTGTCCCCTAGTGTATGTCCCCTAGTGTGTGTCACCTAGTGTATGTCACCTAGTGTGTGTCCCCTAGTGTGTGTCCCCTAGTGTATGTCCAATAGTGTGTGTCCCCTAGTGTGTGTCCCCTAGTGTATGTCCCCTAGTGTGTGTCACCTAGTGTGTGTCACCTAGTGTGTGTCACCTAGTGTATGTCACCTAGTGTATGTCACCTAGTGTGCTTCACCTAGTGTATGTCACCTAGTGTGTGTCACCTAGTGTGTGTCCCCTAGTGTGTGTCCCCTAGTGTGTGTCACCTAGTGTGTGTCACCTAGTGTGTGTCACCTAGTGTGTGTCACCTAGTGTATGTCACCTAGTGTATGTCACCTAGTGTGCTTCACCTAGTGTATGTCACCTAGTGTATGTCACCTAGTGTGTGTCACCTAGTGTATGTCACCTAGTGTGTGTCACCTAGTGTGTGTCACCTAGTGTGTGTCCCCTAGTGTGTGTCCCCTAGTGTGTGTCCCCTAGTGTATGTCACCTAGTGTATGTCACCTAGTGTGTGTCACCTAGTGTATGTCACCTAGTGTGTGTCACCTAGTGTATGTCACCTAGTGTGTGTCACCTAGTGTGTGTCACCTAGTGTGCTTCACCTAGTGTGTGTCACCTAGTGTGTGTCACCTAGTGTGTGTCACCTAGTGTATGTCACCTAGTGTGTGTCACCTAGTGTGTGTCACCTAGTGTGTCACTTATTGTATGTCACCTAGTGTGTGTCACCTAGTGTGTGTCACCTAGTGTGTGTCCCCTAGTGTATGTCCCCTAGTGTGTGCCCCCTAGTGTGTGCCCCCTAGTGTGTGTCCCCTAGTGTATGTCACCTAGTGTGTGTCCCCTAGTGTGTGTCCCCTAGTGTGTGTCCCCTAGTGTGTGTCCCCTAGTGTGTGTCACCTAGTGTGTCACGTATTGTATGTCACCTAGTGTGTGTCCCCTAGTGTGTGTCCCCTAGTGTGTGTCCCCTAGTGTGTGTCCCCTAGTGTATGTCACCTAGTGTGTGTCCCCTAGTGTGTGTCCCCTAGTGTGTGTCCCCTAGTGTGTGTCCCCTAGTGTGTGTCCCCTAGTGTGTCACCTAGTGTGTGTCACCTAGTGTGTGTCACCTAGTGTATGTCACCTAGTGTGTGTCACCTAGTGTGTGTCCCCTAGTGTGTGTCCCCTAGTGTGTGTCCCCTAGTGTATGTCACCTAGTGTGTGTCCCCTAGTGTGTGTCCCCTAGTGTGTGTCCCCTAGTGTGTGTCCCCTAGTGTATGTCACCTAGTGTGTGTCCCCTAGTGTGTGTCACCTAGTGTGTGTCCCCTAGTGTGTGTCCCCTAGTGTGTGTCCCCTAGTGTATGTCCCCTAGTGTGTGTCCCCTAGTGTGTGTCCCCTAGTGTGTGTCACCTAGTGTGTCACCTAGTGTGTGTCACCTAGTGTGTGTCACCTAGTGTATGTCACCTAGTGTGTGTCCCCTAGTGTGTGTCCCCTAGTGTGTGTCCCCTAGTGTGTGTCCCCTAGTGTGTGTCCCCTAGTGTGTGTCACCTAGTGTGTGTCACCTAGTGTGTGTCACCTAGTGTATGTCACCTAGTGTGTGTCCCCTAGTGTGTGTCCCCTAGTGTGTGTCCCCTAGTGTGTGTCCCCTAGTGTGTGTCCCCTAGTGTGTGTCACCTAGTGTGTGTCACCTAGTGTGTGTCACCTAGTGTGTGTCACCTAGTGTGTGTCCCCTAGTGTATGTCACCTAGTGTGTGTCACCTAGTGTGTGTCCCCTAGTGTGTGTCCCCTAGTGTGTGTCCCCTAGTGTGTGTCCCCTAGTGTGTGTCACCTAGTGTATGTCACCTAGTGTGTGTCACCTAGTGTATTTCTCCCAGGACACTTCTAGAGAACTCCTAATGTGTTTTTTTTACTATACGTCTCTTACTCATTGCTAGGGGAAGAATCAGGACACAGATGATGAAAAACAACACACACACACACTCTCCTCCAGAACAGAAGGAATGGATTCACCCACACTCCCCTCCCAAAGAATGGATCATTCCAGATTATGGTGGGAAAACATGGCATGTGGCACAAACCACACATTATACACTACATCTGGTCGCTATATGAGTTTATCTACCATTTAATGTTCCTGTGTGAATGCAAGGCACAGTGACAAGATTTAACCAAATTGTACATATTACCCATAATGCTCTGCATTAAAGACACAATGCAGACTGCATGATTAATATGGGGTGTGGTTTCTCTCTCTTCAGATCAGACTCCGCCTCAAACTCCACCCAGTGGCAGACCAGAGCCAGTCTACAATAGACCAGAACTACTGACTCCGCACTCTCACGTAGACGACTCAGCAATACACCCGAGCCCTCCTCCTGCTCCTAGCACCCCCCCCTACACACAGAGAGACAGGAACGTGGTGTGTAATGAACACTGAACAATTCACTTTATTTGTCTCGCACTTTTAACAATTCACATTGTCTTAGAGCAGCTTTACAGAAGTATAGAAAGAGAATAAAAAAAGAAAGAAAGAAAATCAATTTAAACTTTAAAATGATGTTATTATATATCTCTGATGTTCTGATGATGCTGTGATGATGTTCTCATGTTGTGTTATAATAGCTGTATAATAGTATACATGTGTTTTTCTGTGTGTTCTTTCAGGACATCCTAAATCACCTCATTAATGACATTGAGCAGTTTGTGGATCTCATTCTTGCTGCAGCACCAAATATTGACAAGAAGAAAAAAAAGAAAAAGAAAAATCAAAAAGGTGAAAACAAGCTGATGAGTTATTACTGTGCACTAAAGTCATATTTTTGTCCAGTGCCTGTGTTGTGTAAATGCCATGTGTGTGTCTGTGTGTGTAGGATTGCCCTCAGCTGAGAAATTTAAAATTTGCCTGCAGAAAATCAAAATGGCCTTTAATCTGCTGGTAAGTGAAAAAAACCTAAAATATATAAAGTGAATTATAAATACAATGATTTAAAATTTTATTTAAATGATTCCCTAATGGCAGTGTGGGGAAACTCCCTGAGATGATACGAGGAAGAAACCAGACACTGAGAGTGGGATCATAAATCATTATAAACACTGAGAGTGGGATTATAAATCATTATAAACACTGAGAGTGGGATTATAAATCATTATAAACACTGAGAGTGGGATTATAAATCATTATAAACACTGAGAGTGGGATTATAAATCATTATAAACACAGAGTGGGATTATAAATCATTATAAACACTGAGAGTGGGATCATAAATCATTATAAACACAGAGTGGGATTATAAATCATAAACACAGAGAGTGGGATTATAAATCATTATAAACACAGAGAGTGGGATCATAAATCATTATAAACACTGAGAGTGGGATCATAAATCATTATAAACACTGAGAGTGGGATTATAAATCATTATAAACACTGAGAGTGGGATTATAAATCATTATAAACACTGAGTGGGATTATAAATCATTATAAACACAGAGAGTGGGATTATAAATCATTATAAACACTGAGTGGGATTATAAATCATTATAAACACAGAGAGTGGGATTATAAATCATTATAAACACTGAGTGGGATTATAAATCATAAACACAGAGAGTGGGATTATAAATCATTATAAACACAGAGAGTGGGATCATAAATCATTATAAACACAGAGAGTGGGATCATAAATCATTATAAACACTGAGAGTGGGATCATAAATCATTATAAACACTGAGAGTGGGATTATAAATCATTATAAACACTGAGAGTGGGATTATAAATCATTATAAACACTGAGTGGGATTATAAATCATAAACACAGAGAGTGGGATTATAAATCATTATAAACACAGAGTGGGATTATAAATCATTATAAACACTGAGAGTGGGATCATAAATCATTATAAACACAGAGAGTGGGATCATAAATCATTATAAACACTGAGTGGGATCATAAATCATTATAAACACAGAGAGTGGGATCATAAATCATTATAAACACAGAGTGGGATCATAAATCATTATAAACACTGAGAGTGGGATTATAAATCATTATAAACACTGAGAGTGGGATTATAAATCATTATAAACACTGAGAGTGGGATCATAAATCATTATAAACACAGAGAGTGGGATCATAAATCATTATAAACACTGAGAGTGGGATCATAAATCATTATAAACACTGAGAGTGGGATTATAAATCATTATAAACACTGAGTGGGATTATAAATCATTATAAACACAGAGAGTGGGATTATAAATCATTATAAACACTGAGTGGGATTATAAATCATAAACACAGAGAGTGGGATTATAAATCATTATAAACACAGAGAGTGGGATCATAAATCATTATAAACACTGAGAGTGGGATCATAAATCATTATAAACACTGAGAGTGGGATTATAAATCATTATAAACACTGAGAGTGGGATTATAAATCATTATAAACACTGAGAGTGGGATCATAAATCATTATAAACACAGAGAGTGGGATCATAAATCATTATAAACACTGAGAGTGGGATCATAAATCATTATAAACACTGAGAGTGGGATTATAAATCATTATAAACACTGAGAGTGGGATTATAAATCATTATAAACACTGAGTGGGATTATAAATCATTATAAACACAGAGAGTGGGATTATAAATCATTATAAACACTGAGTGGGATTATAAATCATAAACACAGAGAGTGGGATTATAAATCATTATAAACACAGAGAGTGGGATCATAAATCATTATAAACACTGAGAGTGGGATCATAAATCATTATAAACACTGAGAGTGGGATTATAAATCATTATAAACACTGAGAGTGGGATCATAAATCATTATAAACACTGAGAGTGGGATTATAAATCATTATAAACACTGAGAGTGGGATTATAAATCATTATAAACACTGAGTGGGATTATAAATCATTATAAACACAGAGAGTGGGATTATAAATCATTATAAACACTGAGTGGGATTATAAATCATAAACACAGAGAGTGGGATTATAAATCATTATAAACACAGAGAGTGGGATCATAAATCATTATAAACACTGAGAGTGGGATCATAAATCATTATAAACACTGAGAGTGGGATTATAAATCATTATAAACACTGAGTGGGATTATAAATCATTATAAACACAGAGAGTGGGATTATAAATCATTATAAACACAGAGAGTGGGATTATAAATCATTATAAACACTGGATGGAACAGACAGGTCTGGATAGAAAGAGGGGGCAGGAACAGGTTTCATCTGAGAGTTGAGATCTGTAGGGTTATGACAGGCTTCTAGGCTGCTTCTGGAACAGACACACTAATCTTTATTGATGATGGAAATGTATATTATACAACATATATTAAGTCTTAGTAACTTTAAGATAATCTGTTACAACACTTTAGCACACTAAAAATTGGGAGGTCTGGTATAAAAGGTTGTTTTACATGTCTAGGTGTAAATATCAAGAAATAAAAAGAAAAATTTTTTGTCATCTCATATTGATTTTCATCTCAAACCCAAATGCCTTCAGTGTAAAGAAGCACCTACACCACCGTTTTATTCTCTTTCTCTCTCAGGCAGTAATAAATGGGCAAATTCAGTCCCCCAGTGCTCCAGAACTTGTACACTGTCTCTTCTCTACACTGGAAGTGGTAAAGACACACACACACACACACACACACACACACACACACACACACAGGCCTCGGGATGGGTAGAAAGAGAGAAGCAGTGGAGAGGAATTAGCGTAGCTGCTTTTCATAATATAAACAAGCACTAGAAGATAATGTGCATTTGCATGTGTACTCCTGAGTAAAGAGATGTGTATTTAAACTGGGAAACTGCACTCAGTTAATTTGGACACTTTAGCTATTTCATCTGGTTTTGATGAGATATATAACTGGGTATCATCAGCATAACAGTGGAAACTAATCCCGTGCCTTCTAACAAAAAAAGCAGAGGTCCTAGAACTGATCCTTGAGGGACCCCATGATTAACTGGTAATAAACTGGAGGATTCACCATTTAATTCTATAAAATGGTATCGATCAGACAGGTAGGATCTAAACCAACTTAAAGCCTGTCCATGAATACCTGTGTAATTTTGTAAGTGATCTAGGAGAATGTTGTGATCTATAGTGTCGAATGCAGCACTAAGGTCAAGTAGAACTAATAGTGACATACAGTCTTGGTCTGAAGCTAAGAACAAGTCATTTGTAACTTTAACAAGTGCAGTTTCTGTGCTATGATGGGGCCTGAAACCTGACTGAAACTCTTCGAGGATATTGTTCTCCTGTAAGAAGGAGCTCAGTTGAACAGACACAAACGTATTTTAGACATAAACAGAAGGTGTGAAATCGGTCTGTAATTTGATAGTTCATTAGGATCTAAATTAGGTTTCTTAATGAGTGGCCTAATAACTGCCAACTTGAAGGGTTTAGGGACCTAAAGATAGCGAGGAGTTAATAATATTAAGAAGAGGCTCACCAGCTTTATGTAACACTTCTTTCAGTAATTTAGTTGGAATGGGGTCTAGTGAACAAGTTGATGTAGCTGTAGTAATAAGTTTAACTAACTCTCCCTGTCCTGTACTTGTAAAGTATAAGTTTACTTGTAAAGCTTTAGGTGAGACTGAGTCACAAGGCTGTTAGTCATTACATCTAGATGGTTTGTGTTTAAGGGTACAGTAAGAAGTCCAGACAGATCAGGCAGGTTATTTGTGAATCTGTCTTTAGTGGTCAGAATAATAGTTCTACTGAGTCGATAACTTGGTGAGACACAGTTAGTCTGTTCTACAGGTAGTGTGTACAGTATGAGGTCTGTGATGTCATCACTTTGAGGTATGATATCTATATCAGTGACTAAATCTATTCTGTGTGTTATTATTAAATCTAGCGTGTGATTAAGACGATGAGTTGCTCATAAATGTGAGTCCTAAAGCATCGTTTGTGCCGTCAAAGTGAATGTTAAAGTCTCCTACAATTAATGCTTTAACAAAATTAACTAATAGGTCTGAAAAAAAATCTGCAAATTCTCTAAGAAAATCAGTGTAGGGCCCTGGGGGTCTGGGGGTCTGTACACGGTCACTAGACAAAGAGACATCAGGGAGTTTTTCGTGTGTATGTGCGAGAGTGTAACATTAAGGACAAGCACTTCAAAAGAATTAAATCTATACTGTGTTCTCTGGGTTACGGTGAGGGAATCACTAAAGATAGTGACAACACCACCTCCACCACCAGTCTGACGAGGCTCATGCTTATAGATATATCCTGATGGTGTAGACTCATTTAGACCGATGTAGTCATTTGGTTTAAGCTTCAGTAAAGCCGAGTGCAGTAAAGCCGAGTGCAGTAAAACCGAGTGCAGTAAAGCCGAGTGCAGTAAAACCGAGTGCAGTAAAGCCGAGTGCAGTAAAACCGAGTGCAGTAAAGCCGAGTGCAGTAAAACCGAGTGCAGTAAAACCGAGTGCAGTAAAGCTGTTGTCTGAGATGATTTTATTTACTATAAGTGCTTTGTGTGATCTAATGTTCAGAAAATTTACAACTGTTTTTGTTTGTTTCTTTGGCATTTTTCTGGTCTAATTACGGTAAGATTATTTAGAGAACTTCTCATGTATTTACTATTTTCTCACTGCCTGGGGAACAGACACAGTTTCTATAGGATGAGCTGTGTGTGTTTGTATCAGTTTGATGATGAGCTGAAGGACGGCTTTTACCAGTCAGACGGTGTGCAGCACCCTGGAGATGTTGTCCGAGAGGATTTCTGCTCCAACTCTGCTGGGGTGCACATACATCTGCGTGTGTATATATATATAGTTTGTGCATTTATTATGCACTAGATAAGATTTTGCAACATTCGAAGTGAAAATTGAAAAGGAAAAACATGAAGGAATAATGAAAAAACACACTGACGAGGAGGAGTAGGGATCAAAATCAGAAAACAACAGGAGAATCTGAGAAACTAGGGAATTAGAGAGGAAATGCCCTGAGTAAATGATTCAATCCTTAGGGGTCAGAGCAGATGCCCCTCAGGTACTAAACAGGAAACTGTGTGTGTCTTTGTAGGTTGTGAGTCGGTGTGCAGATGATCTCCCTGCATGTGTAGTTGCACCGTTGTTGGAGCCTGAATGTGTTCGTTTTCTGAGTGAGGAGGCAACACAGGAGGAAGACCAGTTATGGCAGTCGCTAGGAGATGCCTGGAACATCCCTAGGTACCAGGCGCTCTTCAACACCACCATAGTCATCATAATCATCATCAACATCATCATAAACTTAATCACATCTTTTTTACATGTACATCGTTTGGCAGAAGTTCTTATTTAGAGCTACTTAAATTTCTCTCATTTCTAGGTTGAGATGATCTAGATTCATGTTGGTTAATGGCCTTGCTCAAGAGCCCAGCACTAGCAGCTCAGTAGTTCTGTTCAGTGTTCTGACTTAACCACAGAGCTAGATCTTCCATAACATCTTCACCATCCCTACTATCATGACCATCATGTGTTTCAGTACTCAGTGGCCAGAGGATGATGATGAGATTCCAACCTTCACTCCAGTGTTTGATGATGGCTGGGAGCCACCAGAGATCTCACACTCTGAGAGGAAAGCGTTCAGCTGTCAGGAGAGCCAGCAGTCCACCGTGGGACAGGTAAACACACACACACACACACACACACACACACAAATACACACATAGTAAGATCTATTAAATATTATGTTTGTCTGTTTGTGTTTCAGAGCAAGACAGCACACATGAGGTAAAACTACTCCAACTATCATCTATCAGCCAATTAAGCGATCACTGACTGTGTGTGTGTGTGTGTGTGTGTGTGTGTGTGTGTGTGTAGCTCTGAGGACATGCCATTGAGCTGTATACGTGTGCTGTATGACTTCAGAGCGAGAAATGACAGAGAGCTTAGTGTGAGGAAGGGTGAGATGGTGGAGGTAAGATGTCACCAACGTCAGTATTGTACAGCAGCATGAGAGGCTGCTGCTGAGCATTGTCTCTCACACACACACACACACACACACACACACACACAACAATGATCAACCAAGCAGATTACTAAATAGTGTGTAAGTACTTAAAGGTGAGATGGAACAAGACAGTGACACTTAGTTTCATAACAATACCCCAAATTCAAATGTCTGACTGTAAAACTGGGCATTTATCTCCACTTGGAGCTTAAGTTTATTACCTGAAGTTACAGACGTGTGTAAAGATTTTTGTTTTACTCTCTAAAGCATCAGCATATGGACTATGTTCATCTCTCATGTCTATAAACCTGATGATTAGGGTTGGGGTTGGGGTTATGGGTTATGGGTTGGGGTTATGGGTTATGGTTGGGGTTAGGGTTATGGTTGGGGTTATGGTTGGGGTTAGGGTTATGGGTTGGGGTTATGCGTTGGGGTTAGGGTTATGGGTTGGGGTTATGCGTTGGGGTTATGCATTGGGGTTAGGGTTAGGGTTGGGGTTATGGTTAGGGTTATGCGTTGGGGTTAGGGTTGGGGTTATGGTTGGGGTTATGGTTAGGGTTAGGGTTATGGTTATGGTTGAGGTTATGGGTTGGGGTTAGGGTTATGGTTAGGGTTATGCGTTGGGGTTAGGGTTATGGTTAGGGTTATGGTTAGGGTTATGCGTTGGGGTTAGGTTTATGGTTAGGGTTATGGTTGGGGTTAGGGTTATGGTTGGGGTTATGGTTGGGGTTAGGGTTATGGTTGGGGTTATGGTTGGGGTTAGGGTTATGGTTGGGGTTATGCGTTGGGGTTAGGGTTATGGTTGGGGTTAGGGTTATGGTTGGGGTTATGCGTTGGGGTTAGGTTTATGGTTAGGGTTATGGTTGGGGTTAGGGTTATGGTTGGGGTTATGGTTGGGGTTAGGGTTATGGTTGGGGTTATGGTTGGGGTTAGGTTATGGTTGGGGTTATGGTTGGGGTTATGGTTGGGGTTATGGTTGGGGTTAGGTTAGGAGACATTCATCCCTACCCCAAAAGGAGTAGAGGAAGCACAGGCACAGACTTTATTAATTTTTCCAAAATAGTATGTTACCCTTAAACACGTCAGTGTCCATAGAGGAAAAAATAAATAATAAATAATAAATAGGGATTTAGACTCAAGTTGGGTCAGATATCAGACTGTCAATCAAAGTTTCACCAGGGACAGGACCAGGAGGGGGACTGGGTTGTGGTTAGGGGTCAGGATTTTTTTATTTTTTTTTTAACTCCTGACACTCTTCTGTCACACACACACACACTCCTGACACTCTTCTGTCACACACACACACTCCTGACACTCTTCTGTCACACACACACACACTCCTGACACTCTTCTGTCACACACACACACACTCCTGACACTCTTCTGTCACACACACACACTCCTGACACTCTTCTGTCACACACACACACCTGACACTCTTCTGTCACACACAACACTCCTGACACTCTTCTGTCACACACACACACTCCTGACACTCTTCTGTCACACACACACACTCCTGACACTCTTCTGTCACACACACACACTCCTGACACTCTTCTGTCACACACACACACTCCTGACACTCTTCTGTCACACACACACACTCCTGACAATCTTCTGTCACACACACACTCCTGACACTCTTCTGTCACACACACACACACTCCTGACACTCTTCTGTCACACACACACACTCCTGACACTCTTCTGTCACACACACACACACTCCTGACACTCTTCTGTCACACACACACACACTCCTGACACTCTTCTGTCACACACACACACTCCTGACACTCTTCTGTCACACACACACACCTGACACTCTTCTGTCACACACAACACTCCTGACACTCTTCTGTCACACACACACACTCCTGACACTCTTCTGTCACACACACACACTCCTGACACTCTTCTGTCACACACACACACTCCTGACACTCTTCTGTCACACACACACACTCCTGACACTCTTCTGTCACACACACACACTCCTGACAATCTTCTGTCACACACACACTCCTGACACTCTTCTGTCACACACACAACACTCCTGACACTCTTCTGTCACACACACAACACTCCTGACACTCTTCTGTCTCATACACACTCACAACACTCCTGACACTCTTCTGTCACACACACACACACACACACTCCTGACACTCTTCTGTCTCACACACACACAACACTCCTGACACTCTTCTGTCACACACAGACACACACACTCCTGACACTCTTCTGTCTCATACACACACACAACACTCCTGACACTCTTCTGTCACACACACACACTTCTGACACTCTTCTGTCACACACACACACACTCCTGACACTCTTCTGTCTCATACACACACAACACTTCTGACACTCTTCTGTCACACACACACTCCTGACACTCTTCTGTCTCATACACACACACAACACTCCTGACACTCTTCTGTCTCACACACACACAACACTCCTGACACTCTTCTGTCTCACACACACACAACACTCCTGACACTCTTCTGTCACACACACACACTCCTACCCCATTTCTCCTCCTATCCACACCATAATAAAACAGTTTGTATCCCTAGCAAAAATACTATGTACTTTGCTCTCATTACACACAATATAATATATACTAACTTCCAGTCGTGTGTGTGTGTGTGTGTGTGTGTGTGTGTGTGTGTGTGCGCAGACTTTGGACATGTCTAAGCGATGGTGGAAAGTGAGGAATGATCGTGGTGAAGAGGGATTTATTCCAAATAATGTCCTGAAGTCCACTGAGAACGAAGACACACAGGTAGGTCACTGCTCTGATAAATATATACTCTATATGGCCAAAAGTATGTGCACCCCTGACAATCACACCCACATGAGGTCATTCCCCAAACTATCAGCATGATGGTTCTGTTTGATTTTGTAGGGGGCAGAACCTAACCCAGTCCTGAACAGGAAGTCTCGGCCAGAGGAAGTGAAGGCTTGGCTAGAGCACAAAGAGTTTAGCAACATGTAAGACACAGATACACAGACAGAATGACAGACTGAGAGAAGGACACACTGACAGGAAGAATGACTCACTGACAGACACAATGACACACGGACAGACACAATGACACACTGACAGACAGAATGACACACTGACAGACACAATGTCACACTGACAGACACAATGACACACTGACAGACACAATGACACACTGACAGACACAATGACACACTGACAGACACATAGACAGAATGACAGACACACAGAAAGAATGACACACTGACAGACACAATGACACACTGACAGACACATAGACAGAATGACTCACTGACAGACACATAGACAGAATGACAGACACAGAAAGAATGACACACTGACAGACACAATGACACACTGACACACTGACAGACACAATGACACACTGACAGACACACTGACAGACACATAGACAGAATGACACACTGACAGACACATAGACAGAATGACACACTGACAGACACAATGACACACTGACAGACACAATGACACACTGACAGACACATAGACAGAATGACTCACTGACAGACACATAGACAGAATGACAGACACAGAAAGAATGACACACTGACAGTCACAATGACACACTGACACACTGACAGACACAATGACACACTGACAGACACACTGACAGACACATAGACAGAATGACACACTGACAGACACATAGACAGAATGACACACTGACAGACACATAGACACACTGACAGACACATAGACACAATGACACACTGACAGACACAATGACACACTGACAGACACAATGACACACTGACAGACACATAGACAGAATGACACACTGACAGACACATAGACACACTGACAGACACATAGACACAATGACACACTGACAGACACAATGACACACTGACAGACACATAGACAGAATGACTCACTGACAGACACATAGACAGAATGACACACTGACAGACACATAGACACACTGACAGACACATAGACACAATGACACACTGACAGACACAATGACACACTGACAGACACATAGACACACTGACAGACACAATGACACACTGACAGACACATAGACACAATGACACACTGACAGACACAATGACACACTGACAGACACATAGACACACTGACAGACACAATGACACACTGACAGACACATAGACACAATGACACACTGACAGACACATAGACACAATGACACACTGACAGACACATAGACAGAATGACTCACTGACAGAATGACACACTGACAGACACATAGACACACTGACAGACACATAGACACAATGACACACTGACAGACACAATGACACACTGACAGACACATAGACACACTGAGAGACACATAGACACAATGACACACTGACAGACACAATGACACACTGACAGACACATAGACACACTGACAGACACATAGACACACTGACAGACACATAGACACACTGACAGACACATAGACAGGATGACACACTGACAGACACATAGACAGGATGACACAGAGGTGGGTGAAGCAGCAGGCAGGTGGTGAGTGGGCTTCAGCATCACAACTGTTAATGTTCTCATTGTCTCTTAAAAATTTTCCTCATTCACTGCTCTGTGTGTGTGTGTGTGTGTTTGTGTGTTAGCACTGTGCGCTGTCTCGGGGGTCTCAGTGGTGGGATGTTGTTGGGGATGACGTTAGAGGAGTTAAAGGTTGTTTGTCCGGAGGAAGGAAGACGAGTTTATTACCAACTACAGAACGTCAAATCGGCATTAGCTGTGAGAAGACACACACACACACACACACACACACACACACACACACAATGTCAATACTCATTTCTGCAGCCTTTTCACTGCTGTGTTTGTGTCTTTAGCTTGCCAAAATGTGAGGCTGCTGAACTGAGAGCGATCACAAGGAAACCACAATGAACTACAACGAAGAACACACACACACACACACACACACACACACACACACACACACGTATACAAGTCGTACTGATTATGTACAGGTCCAAACTCTCATTATTGTAGGAACTCTAATTAATGACTTATACTGTGCTCTGGAGAAGACCTTAGTGTTTATTGTCTTTATACTCAGTAAAATATATATTTTACCTTTATTAACATTACAATAAATAAATGTACAAATTGTGCACATTTTAACCTACTGTGTGTGTAAGTGTGAGAGAGGATAGTGAAATATTGATTTATATTTATATCATAATTAAAATGAGACAGTTAAAGTTTTGGTGTTTTATGTAATGATTAGAAACAGAACCTGTGACATCGATCAGTCTGCTAAACAAAAATGGGTCTATTTTCTCTTTAAGATTCATTTTTTATTTTCACTTTAGAGTTACACACATGGAGAGATGTGAGGGATGAACAAATGATCAGAGGAGTTTATGGTTTAATAGAGCAGAAGCTCTCTGCATCTCCTCAGAACCTTCTCCCTGTATAATAATCAGCTCCTCACTGCTCATCTTATTTATTAATGAAATATTACTTATTAAAAACAACACAAACCTGACTGTATATATTATAATGTCTAAACTCTGACTGTTATATGGTTACATTTATATAGATGTATAATAAATGATATAAGAGGAAAATAGAATCCTGTTTTTTGTCATTTTAATTTCTGATTGGCTGTGAGGACGGTGGCTTCTCCTCTTCTGCCCCCTGTGTGTTAGCAGCATGAGTAAGGAGCTGCAGCTCATCACACAGAGTCTCGTGTCGGAAAGCAAGGCGAATGTCAGGAACGTTGGAGCGCCGGATGTCATTACCATCTGGACCCTCACACCTATACCTTGGTCCCAACCATGTAACCTTCACCTGGTAGGCGGAGTCACGAGATGGAACAGTCAAATAAATAAAATAATCCAAAAAAATACTAAGTAATTGTTTGTGTGTGTTACCTCATGTGAGAAGCCACTCATGAGCACACTGTTTCTTGCTAATTCACACATGTCACATGAGCTGAGCTTCCATACTTGAGCAGCAATGCTGTACTCCTCCATCAGGGGCTCCTACACACACGCACACACACACATGCACACCAGAGCTCTCAGAGCTGTAACTGTGTTCAACTAACACTGGGATGCAAGTGTTTACTATGGTGTAAACTAATGCATGAGTGTGTTTGATTAATTCAGGTTGTTTCAGTTCAAGGTAAAGGCTTAACTGTGAACTGTGTGTGTGTGTGTGTGTGTGTGTATACAGTCCATTATCCACCTCATTTGTTTGTGCTTGGCAGTGTAAGACTCATTAGCTAATATACACGTGTAATCTAGGACACAGCCTGAGACTTATTCTGGAAGTACAGGTGATGTTACCTTGGTGAAGTGGAACTGCAGCGGATCATCAGTGGAGAGTGAGACCATAAGGCCACGTGACAGGTACTCGTGTAACGGGTTTCTATGATAACTGAGAAACAGACTGTTGTTGCTGAGGGGTGACATGGCGATGCCCACCTGCGCCAGGTAATACAGGTACTGTAGCACAGGGGCCTAAATACATCCACACAGAGGTTGGGGTCAGAGCACAGGGTCAGTCATGATACAGTGGGAGCAGTGAGAGTTAAGGGCCTTGATTAAGGGCCCAACAGTTTTAGCTTGGCAGTGCTGGGGCTTGAACCCCAATCCCCTGATCAATAACCACTTTTTAAACCTAATACTTACACTTCTATTTTTCCTTAGTTAATATGTGTGTGTGTGTGTGACTGCACGTACACACCTTCCTGAGCATCAGGCCATGTGAGATGTTGGCTGACAGCATGAATCCACACACCAGGTGATGAATAGGCCCTGCCTCACCACAGTGAGGTCGCAGCACAAAAGAGTGCAAGCCACGCCTCCTGCACAGACACACACACACACCGGTCGACTTACACACACAGTGGGGCTCCAGTATGTAGTGTTTCTACTGTATGTGTATTTTATTCAGTTCATTACTCTATAACTATGTGTAGCTCCATAGCGAGTGATTAGAAAAGGATTGTGTGTGTGTGTGTGTGTGTGTGTGTGTGTACCTGCGCAGGTGGTTCAGTATGGTCATGTTAGCATAGGTGTAATACAAGTAATAGGCGTATGGGGGGTTTTCCTCTTCAGTCCATTTATCAGGTTGAGGGCTGTCCAAATTGAACACATGGTGTTCTGGTTTCGACTCATCATCAACGCTGTCAAAGCCCACCACCTACACACACTCATGCGCACACACACAGTTACAGTTATAGTTGAACTTTACACTACTGATATAAAACAGGACTAAATAATGTGTGTGTGAGACTCACATGCTGCAGGAACAGGTGCAGTTTTGGGTGTGTTTGTGGGCTGATTGTCACCTCAAACAATGGCATGAAGATGTTCTCCAACATCTGCTGGAAATTCACCAACTGTCTCTTACTGCGGTACACATCACTGTAGAGCCAAAGATAAAGGGGACAGAGAGAGACAGACAGATGTACAGGTGGGGGTAGGGGGGTGTCAGAGAGACAGACAGACGTACAGGTGGGGGGATCAGAGAGACAGACAGTGTGTGAGTGTTGTACTTCATTCCATATGCATATTTTGCTATGAAAAATGACATGAAGATCCCAGCCTGACCAAAGTGTGTGTGAGTGTGTGTGTGTGAGAGTGTGTGTGTGTGTATACACACTACAAGCGTGGGATCTGGATAAGCCAGCGGACATTGTGTGAGTAGACGGAGTGTGTGACAGCCCATTCAGCCAGTTTGTCCCACTCATCTCTGGATCGTCCATAAACAGACAGACGCAGCTCAGCGTTCTGGTACTTACTCTCCTCCAGGTCTGACATCACCTCCTACACTCACACAAACAAAAGTATTTGTCAATGGTGCATTTTTTCACATCTGTTGCTAGTGTGTGTGTGTGTTTGTGTGTGTGTGTGTGTAACCTTGATTATGTGGGCAAAGTATTTGCCCTGGATGTGGTTGTCAGTTTTGATGAAGATCTCCCGCAGTATCGACTCTCCGATTGGGTTGTACTTCGCATTAAACTTATCAAATCGATGAAAGGTATTCCTGTCCTGTAGACACACACACACACACACACACACACACACAGTAATACTAATAATGTGCAGCATATGAGGTAGTGTGTTTAGCGCAGTGTGTAGCGTGTTCTGTGTGGTGTGTAGTGTGTTCAGTTCAGCATGTTCAGCATAGTGTGTAGCGTGTTCAGCGTAGTGTAGCTGGATCCTAACACACGTACCGCATGCATGTCGAGTGTATCTACACTCAGGTCGTAGGCAGTCAGGTTCATGTTGTGGAAGACGTCAGTCAGAGTTTGGCCACGCCCACCCTCCATCTGCACCACTTCATCGGGGAACTTCTTCATCGCTCGCTTTATAAACCGCAGCAGATGTTTCTGATTCATACAAGATGCTGCATGGATGTGTGTATCTACCTACAGGACACACACACACACACACACAGATGTTGCATGGATGTGTGTATCTACCTACAGGACACACACACACACACACACACACAGATGTTGCATGGATGTGTGTATCTACCTACAGGACACACACACACACACACACACAGATGTTGCATGGATGTGTGTATCTACCTACAGAACACACACACACACACACACACAGATGCTGCATGGATGTGTGTATCTACCTACAGAACACACACACACACACACACACACACACACACAGATGCTGCATGGATGTGTGTCTCTACCTACAGAACACACACACACACAGATGCTGCATGGATGTGTGTATCTACCTACAGAACACACACACACACACACACAGATGCTGCATGGATGTGTGTATCTACCTACAGGACACACACACACACACACACAGATGCTGCATGGATATGTGTATCTACCTACAGGACACAAACACACACACACACACACACACAGATGCTGCATGGATGTGTTTATCTACCTACAGGGGACACACACACACACACACAGATGCTGCATGGATGTGTGTATCTACCTACAGAACACACACACACACACACACAGATGCTGCATGGATGTGTGTATCTACCTACAGGACACACACACACACACACACACACAGATGCTGCATGGATATGTGTATCTACCTACAGGACACAAACACACACACACACACACACACACAGATGCTGCATGGATGTGTGTATCTACCTACAGGACACACACACACACAGATGCTGCATGGATGTGTGTGTTTATACTGTATGTGAGTGTGTGTGTTTGTGTTTATGTGTGTGTTTGTGTACCTTGCGAATGTTGTAGAAGTCTCTATGAGGGACCTTCTTCTGAGCAGCGAGTTCTTTCATCTCGTTCAGCAGGACGTGCATCTGGAACTTAGAGCTGAGGTACTGAAGTCGCCGATAACAAAAAGACTTGCTGTAGTACAGAGGTCAGGGTCAGGGGTCAGAGGTCAAGTGTGCAGCCACCTTAATGGTAACTGTGGGCCTCACTGAATCTGAGTAACACTAAGGACCTCTTTGTTAAAGTCACACAACTAATAAAAAAGATGTCTGTCTATGTGTTTATCATCGTGTGTGTGTGTGTGTGTGAGTGTGTGTGTGTGAGTATGTGTGAGTGTGTGAGTGTGTGTGTGTGTGAGTATGTGTGTGTGTGAATGTGTGTGTGTGTGTGTGTGTGTGCGTGTGTGAGTGAGTGTGTG
>NC_083481.1:18994523-18999523 GCF_030014155.1 Tachysurus vachellii | reverse complement strand
ACACTCAGCACAGTCAAAGTGGATAAAAGCTTTCCTTATCATTTTGTAAATTCTTTTCAATTTTGTGAATCAACATTTAACGTTGCTGCTTGTGAGGGCAAAGTGATTAACGTTACCAACAATTAACACTGATCTTGAATAACTCTCTTTTCAGTGAAAATAAAATGTTAGGGTGTGTTCAGTATCAACACATACACACCTGATGTCCTGACTGATCTGTCTTTCCAGTCGATGTCGTTTCTCTTCTAGTTGCTCGATGGGTCTGTCCTCTGGAAACTCATATGGAGCGCTGCGCACTTCATCGTCCACCAAAGAGTGAGCCAACAGCTCCTACACACACACACACACACACACACACACACACAACCTCAAGCTGGATGCACACAGACTTAATGGCATTTACACATTTTTTCATACTCATATACACTTACATACATATACATTTAATTTATCCTTACTTGTATTTACAGCATTTAGAACTTACAGAAGTGCTTTAGAGTCTCTGTTAAACACATCTTCATGCTAGATCACTAGGTCTGGGATGTAGAATACCTTTCAGATAAAATCCTGTATTTTATACAGCACCCAGCAAGGCAGTAAGATGGTGCTGCGGATGGCAGCAGGACTCTCTCTAGGACTTTCTTTCTTTTTGTTTACTGTCTGTATGTTTGCTCACTCGACCCTGATAACGTACACTAGAGAAGAACTGCTTAACATCTGCAGTTCACCAGACACTTTTTCACCAGTTTTTACAAACCCAGAGAGTTTATTGGAGCTCTTAGTTGGAGGAGCAGCTGCGTTTTATGGCACATGGAGGAGACGCCGGTGAGGGAAGAGCACAGGTGCCCTAGTGAAGCTACAACAGAGGGGATTTAGAACTGTGCTATCGAGTCACCTGGAGAACCTCCGCTCATTGAGGAACAAAATGGACAAACTGATTCTTCTCAACGGAACAAAGACATTTCCTCCTCTGCTGCTCTCTGTTTTACAGCCTTGGCTCAGTCACTGGATCCCAGACAGTAGATAACTTCTCCCCATCTTCCACTTACACCGAGCGGGTCGCGTAACAGAGCTGTCGGGTAAAACGAAAGGGTGGGAATGTGTTTCTACATTAACGAACGTTGGTGTTCAGATGTCACAGTGCTGAATAAATACTGCAGCCCAAACCTGGAATCACTGCTCATTAACTGTAAACCCTTTTATTCACCACAGACTAGAGTTTACATCCCACTGCAGGCCAACCTGAGTGATGCACTGCAAAACCTCACAAACCAAATATCTGGCTTAAAGCAAAATAATCCGGATTCTCTTTTTATTACCCTTGGTGACTTTAACAGGGCAAAACTTACACTCGAACGTCCCAAATACACACAGCATATAAATTGTCCCACAAGAGAGAAAAATACACTGGATCATTGCTACACAGTTCTGAAGGATGTATATGGCTCTGTACCCAGGGCAGCCTTGGGGAACTCTGACCAATGCTTGGTTCATCTTATTCCAACATACAGGCAGAAACTAACATCTACTGTCTGTAGTAAAAACAGTGAAGAGACGGAGCAGTGAGACAAAGCAGGAACTACAAAACTGTACAAGACTACAAGAATGTCTGTACTTCTGAGAGTCACAAACAGCTGGAACCAAATTCCTTGTGTGTGTCAACATCAACACACTTGGCCAACAAACCTGCTTCTGATTCCATTACATACACAAATGAATTGAACATTTTATGAACTCCCTCAGTTGCTTAATGTAAATATAAAAATTAAAGAATGCAAACCAACAGTAATTCATAAGCTGAGAAAAATCTGTCTGTCTGTAGGTTTCTGCCCCCATGCAGTGACTCAGCTAATGGAAGCTTTAGTTCATGCTGCAGTTATAAAGGAAGCTCAATGATGTTCATTATGTATAATGGCAGCTCAGTTCCCTTTGTCAAGGCTTCTTCTTTAAATGCCGTTCAACACCAGCATGATTATTGTATTTTTAGCCCTCGATGTGTTTGATATTTTATAGATCCGCTTCATAACATGTAAATAACATGTACAGGTGAATGGAATGTCACGTTTCTCAAAATACACGTGAGTATAACGAAAATTTGTGTTTCAAACCTTTTGTAAGTCAGTACAAAGGTTCTGTTTTATGAATATGTAAATATTTATGACAGTCACAGTTATAGTCACTTTGCAGTTCTTTTGTGTTAAAACACTCCCTATTGTGGGGCAGGTGGTGGTCAGTGTTCACAGTTACAGGTATTGTAACACAACATGGGGAGACGTGTAGGTGATACAGTAACACACCTCCACCCTGCCTGAGTGAGTGTGTATTGCTGATAATTACCACAATATTCAATATATAAAAGTTAAAAAATTAAAAGTACTTGGATTTGTTTTTCTCATTTAAATATTTCATTTCTAAAAATTGTCATATACACTATAACCTTTACTTATTTAATTCACTAATAATAATAAATTAATAAAACGAAATATAATCACATGAAAGGCAAAAGAAAACAAGAACTAATAAAACAGAGGACACACACCCACCCACACACACACACACACACACACAAACACAAACACAAATATGCAAAAGGTGAAACAGTGTTTTTTCTCACCTCCGCAAGCTCTTTGTACCTTCCATCCATGGACCTGTGCAGAGAGAGAAGTTGTGTTGGGAGAACAGACGTCTGTCTAACACCCAGATCTGAGACTGACAGACAGGGACAGGCTTCAGAATCTCACAACTGTATGGAAAACAGACCTTGATAACATTTATCAGACAGTGTGCATCTGAACACCACAACGTCTGTAAGTCACATACACATTCACAAACATGCACAGTTTGAATTTTATGTCTGTGACACAAAGTGTGTGTGCACCTTGGAGTGTGTGTTTGTGCATGTATGTGTTTGCTGTAACAGTTCATGTACATCAAATGATATCTATAAGAGCAGAGAGCTCTGTGCTCAAGGCTGTTGCTATGGCAAAGGTTCGTAAAAAAAAAAAAAAAAATTGAATGAGTGTGTAAACTGACACGGAGGAAACATCTGAAACCCAGGGCTGAGGAGGAAACATCTGGAACACAGAGCTGAGGAGGAAACATCTGGAACACAGAGCTGAGGAGGAAACATCTGGAACACAGAGCTGAGGAGGAAACATCTGGAACACAGAGCTGAGGAGGAAACATCTGGAACACAGAGCTGAGGAGGAAACATCTGGAACACAGAGCTGAGGAGGAAACATCTGGAACACAGAGCTGAGGAGGAAACATCTGGAACACAGAGCTGAGGAGGAAACATCTGGAACACAGAGCTGAGGAGGAAACATCTGGAACACAGAGCTGAGGAGGAAACATCTGAAACACAGAGCTGAGGAGGAAACATCTGGAATGCTAGAAAACAGTCAGAAATTAAGTCAATCAGCAGCCAGTCAGGTTTGAAAGAACAAGTATTAGATTTGTAACAAAAATTAAATCATTCATTATGCCTAAGACGTTGAACAGAAGCAGTTCTAAATAAACACCATCATTTCTACACATGCTGTGTGTGTGTGTGTGTGTGTGTGTGTGTGTGTGTGTGCACTCACTGGATCATTATACAGTGTGTAAAGTGAGAGGATGAAACAGAGCAGTAAAGATCAACCAGTTAAAGGGTGTTCTCTACAAAATCATCTTCTGTTTGCTCTCAGTCTCTCTTATCTCTTCTGTCCACACACATACACACACGTACACACATGCGTACACACACATACGTACACACACACATACGTACTCACACGTACACACACGTACTCACACATACTCACACATACACACACATATACACACGTACACACACACACACACATACGTACACACACACATACGTACTCACACGTACTCACACATACACACACGTACTCACACATATACACACGTACACACACACATACATACACACACGTACTCACACATACACACACGTACTCACACATACACACACATATACACACGTACACACACACATGTATACACGTATACTCACATACACACACGTACACACATACACACACGTATACACACGTACACACACATACATGTACACACATACATGTGTGTGTGTGTGTGTGTGTGTATTCAGGACAATTAGACCCAGTTAATTCAGATGTAGCATTCAGTGAAAATCCTTTTTGGTGTCCTGTGCTATTTAAAGCAGAGTAAAGCTCTGTTCCACAACAAGCAAACACACACACACACACACACATACATTCACACACACACAAACACACACACACATACATTCACACACACACAAACACACACACACACACACAGATTCACACACACAAAAACTCACAGACACACACACACACACACATTCACACACACATATACACACACACTCACACACGCACATACACACACACATACACACACACACATACACACACACATACACACACACACACACGTTTTTGCTAAATATAACACACATGATTAATAGCTGTAAAAACATTAATTGAAATTAAAATGATGTTTCTTTGAGGTTTGTGGTGTGTGTGGAGTTTGCAGCAGAAGTGGGTGGTGTTTATCCTCATGGATCAGTGGAGGCTCTGAGAAAAGGGCTTTAGTTTTCCACCTGCTGACTCCATCACACTTCCCCCACCTCTTCTTCTACTACACATCTTTCACTCACTCTATCAGTCCTTATCTCTATTCTTCAGGAAGAATGATGGGTTCAACAGAAAACTCTGTAAAGGTTCTGCTGCTTGGTGAGGAACAAAATCCTGAACCAGATTCATTCAAACTTTAAACATTTCACCAAAATTACTTACTTTCTTTTCTATTTTCTGTTTCTTTTTAACTCATCTTTTTCTTTCATGTTAATTGTTAAGTCAAATACCAGTGTGTGTGTGTGTTTGTGTGTATGTGTGTGTTTGTGTGTATGTGTATGTGTGTTTGTGTGTGTTTTTGTGTGTCTGTTTGTGTGTGTGTGTGTGTGTTTGTGTGTATGTGTGTGTGTT